>NC_141876.1:482745912-482897427 GCF_056163025.1 Triticum urartu | reverse complement strand
ACATGATGAGTTCATCTCCCGTACTCCACCATCGCAGGTGCTTGCTCTAAGTTGACAGTGTGATAATTGGTTTCATGTTGCATATGTTGTCTAGCCTGTATTTCTTCTATTTTGATTAAATTGCACCTGCTGAGTTTATACGTTATACATGTGCATATGACATGGCTTTCTGTGTCTAGAATACACTGCATCTATCTATCATACCATGTTCTTACATCAAAGTACTGCTGTTGTGTATCCTGCATCAGTCACTCATGATTGGATGCTTATAACATGGCAATTTGATAGTGGTTGCATCTTGCATTGATTGCTACATTGTACTACTTCTAATTTTTCGAATTGCCACTTATGACAAGACACTTTTAACTTGGCAGAATAATATTGGTTGCATCTTTCATATGGTGTCTAGCTTGCATTACTTCTATTTTCTTGAAAATCCTTCTGCTTAGTTTGCACATCGTAGCTGTGAATATGTCTTGCCGTCCTGTTTTCTTACATATTCCATCCCCATACGGTTGTCTTACATCAAAGTATTGCTTGTCTGTATCATGCATCAATGAGTTCTGAAGAGTGATTTTATTCTTTTGTGTTGTGGGTACAGCTTGACATGGCAATGTCAAAAAAGAGCAAGGAAAATAATATAGTAGGGAGTGTTGTTACTCGTCGGGTGAAACGGAAAAGGTTTTGCCGTCGAGATTCTGCTGGTACTTATAGTGCAGTAGAGGGTCCAAGTCCACCGGCTAAATCTACAAACACAGTATCACCTGCTCCACCAGCTGTAGCATCCGCTTCAACTGTAACAGCATCTCAACCAGTTACTCGTTCATTTGCTCCGGAACTGGCCAGTTCCCAAGATGCCTTCACACCTAACACTACTTCTGAAGCACTGCTGACACAACAGGACTTGGCAAGATCAGATGAACCTCATGAGCATCAACACCAAGACGGTACCTGACCGAGTCAAGTTGCAGTTGCATGCTCCTTTATATGTACTCTCACAGTTTGATGTACACTAACACTTTCCATATTCGTTGTTGAACTAGCACCACGGCGCAAGCGGAAACAGACATCAGGGATAATGCTTGACAGATTAACAAAATCTAAAGGAGGAAGAATGGAGATCCATTTTGGGGCAGGTTTAAAAAGGCCACGTGATGCTACAGTCAGCCAAGTTAGTATCAGAGGCAGCCGTTGCCGTTAGATGTCATGCACGTATCCTCCCAACATGGATACAGTATAGGAATGAGAAAGACAACACCCAGTTTAACACCTTCCTTGACCATTTATCCGTAAGTAATGTTATTCATCGCAATTAGTAATATTGTCTTGCTCTGTCCATACTTTCTAGCTTCCTCCTAATAAGACTTACATTCTTTTTTCAACAGATGAGGTTCAAGTTGGATCCTAAAGATGATGCAACTAGACAAGCATGCACTCACGTTTTTCAGTCTGCTCTGCGACAGTATCGGTACCACCTTAGAAAATCTCACTTTGAAGGCAAGGCTAACAATGAAATCGCCCAAACATCTCCAGTGGAATATATTACAGATGAAGACTGGACAGCCCTCGTTAAACACTGGTCTGATCCAAAGTATCAGGTAGGCTATATGTATTTGATCAGACCACATATTGAACTTGTATTTAAGTATGTGCCTTACAAGTGTATCTTCTTCTAGGCTAACTGTTTGAAGAACAAAACCAACCGTTCTAAAGTGAAATTCCAACAGACCACAGGATCTCGTAACTATATTGCACACTGCGAGGCTCTTGTAAATAGCTGCTACTTCCTTCTTTTTTTGTGCCATATTATCATATCTATATTGACTTGTTCCAAATACACAGGAAATCCCATGCGGACCAAAAAGAACCTGAACCGAATGCAGTGCAAATCTTCAAGGATTGCCACACTAGCAAGACGAAGGGCATGAGCACACCAGTTCAAGCCGCTGTTGTAAGTCCTTACTCCTCCTGCCTTGAACTGATTGGTACTGTGATGTGTTCATTTAACTACTTGGTTTGCAGCCAATGTCAGTTACTCTGTTCACTTTTATTCACAGTTGTCTTAACGTATCATTTCACCTTACATGGTTTAAAAGAGATGAAGGATATTCTTTTGGTCTTGATCTGTAATCTAGTTGTTATGTTCACGTGCGCACACAATGATAAAATAGCCTATTTGTTTTATATCTGTTTGCCCATGATATGAATGATGGCATACTATGTTCATCCTACTTTAAACCATGTCTCTTTATCCTTAGATGTCAATGAATGTGAGGAAATAGACAATACAGTAGGCATGCTACATGGACATATGTTCCGAAAGTGATTTTATTATGTAGTTGGCACTACAATACATGCTAATGTATTACAGTAGTTCACCAAAATAAGTTATGTATAAATGTTTAACCTACTTTGTTTGTTTTTGTCTCATTAGTAACTTATCTGGTACACTAATCTACAAGTTCAAACTTTCAGGAAGCTATGGAACAAATGATTGAACAGCCACAACCACCTGAAGGTGACGAGGCTACTATGGGCGCAATGTCACCTCTTGCTGCAGTGCGTCAGTATCTCTCCACTAACAGTGCAAAAAGCACCTTCCTGCGTAATTCTGGGTTGGTTGTCAAGGTAACCTCGTCCAAATCACCTACTAAACAAAATCTTCCTGCTAGACAGAGTGATATATCTGTGCTCCAGACACAAGTCCAATCCCTAGTGGACGTTGTTTTGGAAACAAGAATAGTGGTTGAGAAATGTCGTCAAGATTTGAATGGTTTTGAAACCAGACTATCAGACATTCGCTTCGTTGTTCAAGAGCAATGGCGGAAAAAAGGTGGAGATCGTGCTGCTCCATCAGATTCTACAGCCTGAAACATTAGCACTCGGGTCAAATGATCTGTGCTTCTATACATCTGATGGTGCTTTTATCTGGAAGGACTGTAAACTTTATGCCAACAGGCCTTTTGTTGTATGGTTGGAATTTATTTTGTTGTGATACAACATTTATGATGCTGCCTCAGGCTGCAGTAATTACGACGCTATTTTTGTATAGTGTAGGTTTATCTTAGTAATGTATTCGGCCTAAAGCTTCGTAGGAGCCCAACATGCCAACATTCGTCGGGCCCATTCCAATTGGGCTAAAAACGATTATGGGCCGAAATTGGCATGTAGCCCACTAAAAATATCTGGGCCTAAATCAGCATAAGCTTTCATATTTTTCTGGTAGGCATGTGCCCATAGTGGGCCTTTAACATGCCTAAACATAATTTGGGCCCTCAGTAAAAATAGGACGTTTACAGGTGTAAATATCTTGAGCCCATAAAATACATGGGCCTTTAATAGACCGAAAGTGAGATTGGGCCCTGATTGTGCCAAATAACCCACTGGACTTTAACAGGCCGAAATTCGGACGGGTCATAAATGCGCCGACCTAATACACGGGCCTTTAACAGGCCGGAACTTCGGTCGGGCTAGATTATCGTCATTTTTATATGGGTCGTTAATGGGCCCGATATGACGTTGGGCCACATATGGCCCATGGTTTACGTCCGGCATTAACAGGCCAAAAATGACAACAGGCCGAAATTGGCCCAAAGCTATAGTGGGCCTCTAACAGGCCGAATGTCAGACATGGCCGAATATGACCCAAATCCTTCACTGTCGTTTATGGGCCGAAAGTTTTGATGGCCTGTAAATGGGCCAAAATGAAGCTGGACCTTTAGCAGGCCGGAAATACACCGGGCCATAATTCGGCCCAATTACTTAGCGGACTGTTAACGGGCCAGAAGTGACCGTGGGCCGCATTGATGACAAGTTTAGGACAGGCCATTGACGGGCCGATTTGATAGAGAATGTTGGGCCTTTAGCTGGGTCGTTCCATTATGGTCGGCAGAATCTAGTGGGCCTTTAGCTGGGCCGACCCATTGTGGTCCGAAAAATATTGTGGGCCTTTAGCTGGGCCGGCCCATTATGGTCTGCAAAATCGTGTGGGCCTTTAGCTGGGCCGGCCCATTATGGTCCGCTAAATTTTGTGGGCCTTTAGCTGGGTCGGCCCATTATGGTCCGCTAAATCTTATGGGCCTTCGGTTGGGCCGGCCCATTTACTCTTTGTGGGCCACTTTTGGGCCGGTCCACGTGTCAACATATCATAGGCCCATCTCGACCGTTGGAGGAGTGACACCTGTGCCAACGCGGAGCTGACGCGTGGATCCGTCAGCCAATGAGTATTTTACACGTGGAAAATCGGCATTGGTCGTGGCTGTTAACGGGTTATCAGATCCAAAATCCGACCCGATAGCTTAAAAGGCGTTCCGTTACGGTGGATGCCACGCGTCGGTCACCCTTGACGAAAGCACTTCTGTGACGCGCGATTTATCGTCATGGAAGTGGACACTTCCGTGATGATAATTTTGGCAATGTCATGGAACACTTTTACGACCGCACAGGTATGACTATCTTGATTCTGTCATAAATTTGTCATGGATGTACATGCATGACAGAAAACGCGACCTACTGTGACAAACACGTATCATCACGGAAGTGTATTTTTTTGTAGTGACTATTAATGATGAGAGTGATTATGCTTATGATATGAAAAGGTCCAAGCTTGGGGATGCTATGTTTGATGAAGATGATGTTTTTGAGAATATATTTGCTGAAATTAATGTTTGTCCCAAGCTTGGGGAGGCTATGTTTAATAATGATGATATTTTTAGCCTCCCAAGTTTTGATGATGATAGCATGCCTCCTACTTATGATGATTATTGTGATGATACTTATGCTATAAAAAGTAGTGAATATATTTATAAAACTTGTCATGATTATGGTTACCCCTTTTCTGAACATTACTCTTTTAATGTGGAAACAATTTATAGTATTCAAGTCTCTTATAATACTCCCACTATTCCGAATGAGAAGAATTTTGCTTATGTGGAGAGTAATAAAAATTCTATGCTTGTAGATCATGAAAAGAATGCTTTAGGTGCTGGTTATATTGTTGAATTCATTCATGATGCTACTTAAAATTATTATGAGGGAGGAATATATGCTTGTAGGAACTGCAATAATATCAAGTTTCCTCTCTATGTGCTTAAAGTTTTGAAGTTATGCTTGTTTTGCCCTCCTATGCTAGTTGATTATTGTTCTCATAAGTTGTTTGCTCACAAAATCCCTATGCATAGGAAGTGGGTTAGGCTTAAATTTGCTAATCATATTCTTCATGATGCTCTCTTTATGTTTTAATTCTTATCCTTTATGTGAGCATCATTGAAATCATCATGCCTAGCTAGGGGCGTTAAACGATAGCGCTTGTTGGGAGGCAACCCAATTTTATTTTTGTTCCTTGCTTTTTGTTCCTTTTTAGTAATAAATAATTTATATAGCCTCTGTTATGATTGATTTTTTATGTTTTAATTAGTGTTTGTGCCAAGTAGAACCGTTGGGAAGACTTGGGGAAAGTCTTGTTGATCTTGCTGTAAAAAACAGAAACTTTAGCGCTCACGAGAATTCCTGCCATTTTTATTGGATAGTGCTATTTAGTTAATTATTTTTGCAGACTATTAATAGATAAATTCCTCATGTCCAGCAATTTATTTTAGAATTTTTGGGGTTCCAGAAGTTTGCATTAGTTACAGATTACTACAGACTGTTCTGTTTTTGACAGATTCTGTTTTTCGTGTGTTGTTTGCTTATTTTAATGAATCTATGGCTAGTAAAAGAGTTTATAAACCATAGTGAAGTTGGAATACATTAGGTTTAACACCAATATAAATAAATAATGAGTTCATTACAGTACCTTGAAGTGGTGTTTTGTTTTCTTTCACTAACGGTGCTTATGAGTTTTCTGTTAAGTTTTGTGTTGTGAAGTTTTCAAGTTTTGGGTAAGGATTCGATGGACTATGGAATAAGGAGTGGCAAGAGCCTAAGATTGGGGATTCCCAAGGCACCCCAAGGTAATATTCAAGGACAACCAAGAGCCTAAGCTTGGGGATGCCCCGGAAGGCATCCCCTCTTTCGTCTTCGTTCATCGGTAACTTTACTTGGAGCTATATTTGTATTCGCCACATGATATGTGTTTTGCTTGGAGTGTACTTTTATTTTATTTTGTTTTGCTTGATGTTTGAATAAAATACCAAGATCTGAAATTCTTAAATGTTAGAGAGTCTTCACATAGTTGCATAATTATTCGACTACTCGTTGATCTTCACTTATATCTTTCGGAGTAGTTTGTTGTTGCTCTAGTGCTTCACTTATATCCTTTTAGAGCACGGTGGTGGATTTATTTTGTAGAAATAGATGAACTCTCGTGCTTCACTTATATTATTTTGGGAGTCCTAAACAGCATGGTAATTTGCTTTGGTTATGAATTTAGTCCTAATATGATGGGCATCCAAGAGGGATATGATAAAAACTTTCATATAAGTGCATTGAATACTATGAGAAGTTTGATACTTGATGATTGTTTTGAGATATGAAGATGGTGATATTAGAGTCATGCTAGTTGAGTAGTTGTGAATTTTAAAAATACTTGTGTTGAAGTTTGTGATTCCCGTAGCATGCACGTATGGTGAACCGTTATGTGATGAAGTCGGAGCATGATTTATTTATTGATTGTCTTCCTTATGAGTGGCGGTCGGGGACGAGCGATGGTATTTTCCTACCAATCTATCCCCCTAGGAGCATGCGCGTAGTACTTTGTTTCGATAACTAATAGATTTTTGCAATAAGTATGTGAGTTATTTATGACTAATGTTGAGTCCATGGATTATACGCACTCTCACCCTTCCACCATTGATAGCCTCTCTAGTACCGCGCAACATTCGCCGGTACCATAAACCCACCATATATCTTCCTCAAAACAGCCACCATATCTACCTATTATGGAATTTCCATATCCATTCCGAGATATATTGCCATGCAACTTTCCACCGTTCCGTTTATCATGACACGTTCCATCATTGTCATATTGCTTTGCATGATCATGTAGTTGACATCGTATTTGTGGCAAAGCCACCGTTCATAATTCTTTCATACATGTCACCCATGAGTCATTGAACATCCCGGTACACCGCCGGAGACATTCATATAATCATATCTTGTTCTAAGTATTGAGTTGTAATTCTTGAGTTGTAAGTAAATAAAAGTGTGATGATCATCATTATTAGAGCATTGTCCCAGTGAGGAAAGGATGATGGAGACTATGATTCCCCCACAAGTCGGGATGAGACTCCGGACGAAAAAATAAAAAAAGAGGAAAAAAAGAGGCCATAAAAAGAGAGAAAAGGCCCAAATAAAAAAAATAAAAAAAATGAGAGAAAAAGAGAGAAGGGGCAATGCTACTATCCTTTTACCACACTTGTGCTTCAAAGTAGCACCATGATATTCATGATAGAGAGTCTTCTATGTTGTCACTTTCATATACTAGTGGGAATCTTTCATTATAGAACTTGGCTTGTATATTCCAATGATGGGCTTCCTCAAAATGCCTTAGGTCTTTGTGAGCAAGCAAGTTGGATGCACACCCACTAGTTTCTTTTGTTGAGCTTTCATACACTTATAGCTCTAGTGCATCCGTTGCATGGCAATCCCTACTCACTCACATTGATATCTATTAATGGGCATCTCCATAGCCCGTTGATACGCCTAGTTGATGTGAGACTATCTTCTCCTTCTTGTCTTCTCCACAACCACCATTCTATTCCATCTATAGTGCTATGTCCATGGCTCACACTCATGTATTGCGTGAAGATTGAAAAAGTTTGAGAACATCAAAAGTATGAAACAATTGCTTGGCTTGTCATAGGGGTTGTGCATGATTTAAATATGTTGTGTGGTGAAGATGGAGCATAGCCAGACTATATGATTTTGTAGGGATAGCTTTCTTTGGCCATGTTATTTTGATAAGACATGATTACTTGGTTAGTATTCTTGAAGTATTATTATTTTTATGTCAATATTAAACTTTTGTCTTGAATCTTATGGATCTGAATATTCTTGCCACAATAAAGAGAACTACATGGATAAATATGTTAGGTAGTATTCCACATCAAAAATTCTGTTTTTATCATTTACCTACTCGAGAACGAGTAGGAATTAAGCTTGGGGATGTTGATACGTCTCCAACATATCTATAATTTTTGATTGTTCCATGAAATTATATTATCAACCTTGGATGTTTTATATGCATTTATATGATATTTTATATGATTTTTTGGGACTAACCTATTAACCCTGAGCCCAGTGCCAGTTTCTGTTTTTTCCTTGTTTTAGAGTATCGCAGAAAAGGAAAATCAAACGGAGTCCAATTGACCTGAAACTTCATGGAACTTACTTTTGGAAGGAAAGCAACCCGGGAGACTTGGAGTCCACGTAAGGGAAGCAACGAGGAAGCCACGAGGCAGGGGGCGCCCACCCCCCTGGGTGCGCCCTCCACCCTCGTGGGCCCCTCGTGGCCCCCCTGACGTACTTCTTCCGCCTATATATCTCCATATACCCTAAAACGACCAGGGAGCACAATAGATCGGGAGTTCCGCCGCCAGAACCTCCGTAGCCACCAAAAGCCAATCTAGACCCGTCCCGGCACCCTCCCGGAGTGGGAATCCCTCTCCGGTGGCCATCTTCATCATCCCGGTGCTCTCCATGACGACGGGGAGTAGTTCTCCCTCGGGGCTGAGGGTATGTACCAGTAGCTATGTGTTTGATCTCTCTCTCTCTCTCGTGTTCTTGAAGTGATACGATCTTGATGTATCACGAGCTTTGCTATTATAGCTGGATCTTATGATGTTTCTCCCCCTCTACTCTCTTGTAATGGATTGAGTTTCCCCTTTGAAGTTATCTTATCGGATTGAGTCTTTAAAGATTTGAGAACACTTGATGTATGTCTTGTCGTGCGTATCTGTGGTGACAATGGGATATCACGTGATTCACTTGATGTATGTTTTGGTGATCAACTTGCGGGTTCCGCCCATGAACCTATGCATAGGGGTTGGCACACGTTTTCGTCATGATTCTATGGTAGAAACTTTGGGGCACTCTTTGAGGTTCTATGTGTTGGTTGAATAAGATGAATCTGAGATTGTGTGATGCATATCGTATAATCATACCCACGGATACTTGAGGTGACATTGGAGTATCTAGGTGACATTATGGTTTTGGTTGATTTGTGTCTTAAGGTGTTATTCTAGTACGAACTCTAGGGATGTTTGTGACACTTATAGGAGTAGCCCAACGGATTGACTGGAAAGAATAACTTTGAGGTGGTTTCGTACCCTACCATTATCTCTTCGTTTGTTCTCCGCTATTAGTGACTCTTTGTTTCATGTTGAGGGATAGTTATATGATCTAATTATGATATTATTGTTGAGATAACTTGCACTAGTGAAAGTATGAACCCTAGGCCTTGTTTCCTAGCATTGCAATACCGTTTGTGCTCACTTTTATCATTAGTTACCTTGCTATTTTTATATTTTCATATTACAAAAACCATTATCTACTACCCATATACCACTTGTATCACAATCTCTTCGCCGAACTAGTGCACCTATACAATTTACCATTGTATTGGGTGTGTTGGGGACACAAGAGACTCTTTGTTATTTGGTTGCAGGGTTGCTTGAGAGAGATCATCTTCATCCTACGCCTCCTACAGATTGATAAACCTTAGGACATCCACTTGAGGGAAATTTGCTACTGTCCTACAAACCTCTGCACTTGGAGGCCCAACAACGTCTACAAGAAGAAGGTTGTGTAGTAGACATCAGCAAACAATGGTGAAGTGTCATGTAGTCGACGTTCACATGACACCACTAAAGTAGATACAACATACATCTCATCAAAATATCGAACGAATACCAAATTCGCATGACTACTAATAGCAAGACTTCTCCCATGTCCTCAAGAACAAACGTAACTACTCACAAAGCATATTCATGTTCATAATCAGAGGGGTATTAGTATGCATAATGGATCTGAACATATGATCTTCCACCAAGTAAACCAACTAGCATCGACTACAAGGAGTAATCAACACTACTAGCAACCCACAGGTACCAATCTGAGGTTGGGATACAAAGATTGGATACATGAGATGAACTAGGGTTTGAGATGAGATGGTGCTGGTGAAGATGTTGATGGAGATTGACCCCCTCTCGGTGAGAGGATCGTTGGTGATGACGATGGTGATGATTTCCCCCTTCTGGAGGGAAGTTTCCCCAGCAGAACAGCTCTGCCGGAGCCCTAGATTGGTTCCGCCAAGGTTCCGCCTCGTGGCGGCGGAGTCTCGTCCCGAAAGCTTGCTTATGATTTTTTTCCTTGATGAAAGACTGCATATAGCAGAAGATTGGCATCGGAGGGCCACCAGGGAGCCCACGAGGCAGGGGGCGCGCCCCCCACCCTCGTGGCTGGTGTGTGGTCCCCCTCTGGTACTTCTTGCACTCAGTATTTTTTATATATTCTGGAAATAACTTCCGTGAAGTTTCAGGACTTTTGGAGCTGTGCATAATAGGTCTATAATATTTGCTCCTTTTCCAGCCTAGAATCCCAGCTGCCGGCATTCTCCCTCTTTATGTAAACCTTGTAAAATAAGAGAGAATATGCATAAGTATTGTGACATAATGTGTAATAACAGCCGAGAAATTTTTGAGAAGTCCTTAATGAACCTCCTATAAAAACCGGCGTGACCTAGGAAACTTCTTATACCTTTGATGTCCTTGGGACATGGCATCTTTTCAATAGCATCAACTTTAGCTTTGTCAACTTCGATACCTCTTTCAGAAATTTTATGCCCCAAGACAATACCTTCATTAACCATAAAGTGGCACTTCTCCCAATTCAAAACGAGATTAGTTTCTTCACATCTCTGCAAAACTCGATCAAGGTTGCTCAAGCAATCATCAAAAGACGATCCATAAACGGACAAATCATCCATGAATACCTCACAAATCTTTTCACAAAAGTCATAGAATATAGCCATCATGCATCTTTGAAAGGTAGCAGGTGCATTACATAAACCAAAAGGCATACGTCTGTCGTATTTCGGGTACCGGCAGACCCTTGAGGTTCGAACACTGGGGTGCACGCGGAGATCTCTCCCCTACCGATCTACGTCCAATATCCTCGCGTGATCTAAGCTGGAAACCACGAACAACACAAGGGACACAAGATTTATACTGGTTTGGGCCACCGTTGTGGTGTAATACCCTACTCCAGTGTGTGGTGTGGTGGATTGCCTCGGGGGCTGATGATGAATAGTACAAGGGAAGAACAGCCTCGCGAGAGGTGTTCTCGAGCTGGTGCGATGAACTGCTTGGGTGAGTTCAGTCGCCTCTCTCTCTCTCTACTAGGGTTCTATCAGATCTCTAGCCGTCTCTCTCCCATCCCCCTTTTAGTTGTCCTCTTCCTTCTGTGGTGGCTAGTTCTATTTATAGGGGGCCTAGGCCTCTCCCCAAATAATGAGCGGGAAGGGCGCCAACAATTGGCCATTTTGAAGGGAGACATATAGTACAAGTTATCCTGACCAAAAGAGGTCTTCGGCTGCCAAAAGCTCTGGTGATGACGTCGTCTTGGGCTCCACGCTGACCTCCATCTTGCCGCTCTGCTGGTCTTGGTCTCGTTGCACCAGAATGGTAACCTTTGCCCGATGCCTTGGCCTGTGCTTGCCCCCTTTGCACCAATGGGGAAACAAGGACACTGCGCAGGCCGGCGCCCGCCTGGCGCCCGCCTGGTCTCGATCGTCATGGCTTGCGTCACGGGCTCCTCGTGAGGTACTCCTGCCTTGATCTCTCCGCCTCCTCGCGAGCCTGCCTGGTGAGGCCGCCTCTAAGGAAGCTTCATGTCGTCCGCCCCGCGAGGCTTGGCCCCTCGCGAGGGTCTTGAGCTTGAGCTAATGAAGATGGGCCGCGCTGGGCCCCCACTTGAGCCACGCCGCAGGCCGCAGGCAGGCAAGTCTGGGGACCCCCGTTCCCAGAACGCCGACAGTAGCCCCTGGGCCCAAGGCGCGCCCGGGCTTGGCCTAGCAGGGAAGCGAAGGGGCAAGCACGAAGCGCCATAGGCCCCAACAGCCTACGGCCTTGGGCGTCGCGTGGCGATTGATTGGACGTGGGCGGATGCGTTTCCCACGACGCGTCGGCAACCGCACAACTTGACAAGTCCCTGCATGCAGAGAAACCAGTCATGATTACCTGCGATCATGGTGCTCGGCGGTTGGCCTTCTCTGGCTATAAGTACGGGGTTGTGCGAGCCCCTTCAGTCCATTCCTTCATGCTACTCCTTTCCTTATCCTTCCTTGTTCTTGCTCCTCCTTACGCCAATGGCACCAATCCACCGGTTCTCTCTAGAAGAGAAGGGAAAGGCCCCCGAGAGGGTCCTGACCCACTTCCGCCGAAGAAGCGGCTGGTCCTCTGCCACCGAGATGAGGGTGCTCAGCAGGAGGCACCGAGGCCCTGGTACGAGCGGCCGCCGCCTGGGTTTCCGCTACCCTTGCACGCCCGCGTCATGGGTCCTGGGGGAGAAGGCGTCGAGCAACATCGACGATGCCGCCGTCGATGCTGGCGAGTCACGGTGGTGTGCGTCATTCCTCCTGGAGTCCACGCCGAGCGCTCCTCTCGCGAGCTCGTGCTCCACGCCGCCATGCCTCCGAGCTCTTGGATTCGCCTTCCTCCTTCCTTCGCCTTCGAGATGCCGCCGAGCGGGGCTTTGGAGCTCTGGCTGCAGCACGCTGACTGCAGTACCCTTGCGACCGGAGCGGAGGTCGCGGTCGTCGCTTCGGGTAAGGTCTTCATGACCCGGGGCTGGGGCGAAATCGCCCGGGTCTGCCGGACGGTAGGTGCCCTCGTGATTCATCTTGAATATGACGGCGCCTCCCTGATGTTCTTCAAGGTCTTCGATGCTGAAGGGCGCCGGCTGGAATGTTGCCCCAGGGAGAGCGGCAGGGGCGACGAACTGGTGAGGACCTGGCCTGCCCATCGGCCCTCCAGCAGCTCCTCAGGCAACAATAGAGGAGCTGGGGAATTCAGTGGCTCCCCCGAGCTCCTCGTGACACCGGAGATGAGCAACGACAGCTACGAGCCCCCGAGCTCGCCGTGCTTGGAGCGGGGCAGCTGCGTCCAGCCGCCGACGCCACTGATCTGGATGGGGATGGCGTCGACGTTGGGCAGCCCACTGTTGATGATGGTGTCCCTTGCGGCGGTGCGGGCGATTAGCGTTCCTTAGGATTAGTACTCTTGTTCCCTGCAAGGAATCGAAGCAACACCCCGCGGGGGTATGTAAGGCGTCTGCCATGTCTTTTATGAATATTATATCCTTAATATAAATCAACGCGAGGTGCATGTCCTGTCTCGGCTCAGCTCCCCCTTTCTATCCTCACGAGGACTCGGCGCTCTACGCTGACAGGTCCCAGTCCCCAGGCAGGCTTCAGCAGTCGCTGGTATGCCAGGTCGTAATGTCGTGGTCAAGGCCAGGAGGTGAGCGGCCCGAGGTCCGGTAAGAGCCCCCGAGTCGCGATGCTCGAGAGGTCCCCTTTAGCGCTCAAGCAGCCCTCGCTGGGTGAGAAAGGAAGGCAACGTCGCCATGACAGTGCCGCACTGGGTGAGGGTTTTTGCGCTGCGTTGGTTCAACTCCTGTAAGGGCGTGACTTATCTCTTGAGTCTGGTGTAGTTCCTCGACGAAGCGCCTGGCCCGAGCGGTGGCAGCTGAGGCGCTGCTGGGTTAGGTCCTCGCGAGCTTCTTCCCACTCCCCCGCACTTTCCTTAATGCTCTACGTCCTCAGGTCCCGGCCCTCGAGCGAACTCAGCCGCCGCTGGTATGACAGGTCGCGATGCCGTGGGTCAAGGCCAGGGGGTGAGGGCTAGAGAGCCAGTAGGAGCCCCTGAGTTGGGATGCTCAGGCGCCCCCCTTTTAACGTGCAAGCGGTCTGTGCCGGAGAGAGGGAGAGACAGCTTGCGGTGTCCCTGGCGTTGCCCCTGGAGTAGGTCCTGCACACCAATCATGAAGAGAAACAAGACCTGTCGTTACGGTTGCCAGCCAACCTTTGTCGCTCCAGGGAAGTGATTGGGGCACTGAGGGCCTGGTGAGGTGGCGCCTTGCAGGGCTGTCGCGGCCAGAGCTCGACCACTCAGATTTATCGGTGTTGCAGGGACGGACCCGTGCGTAGATACCATGCTAGAGCGAGCGGCTCCATAGGTGGGCGTCAATCGAGCAGGCGATTAGGTCGGGTATGTTAAGCACGCAGGAGGAAATTCATTTTAAGTAGACGCAGGAAAAGCAAATGCCGCCGGGCCAGGCCCGAGCAGCTCGGGGATGATGCAGCCCGAGGGGCGGCCCCAACAAGGTAACTAAAGAGCATAAGCAAAACGGATACATGCCGCAAGGACGGACCCATGCGACCTGGGAATGATGCGGCCCTGTGGGTGCTCCCAGCTAAAAACGGAACTTAGGAAGATGTCACCTGGTGTCGTTGAAGTTGAAGTGATGCTGAAGAAGCGGTCGATGCGCGATGAAGACGTCGATCCTTACGAGCCCCCAAGCCTAGGAGCCTCGGGAAGCTCCGGGGGCACTGGTGGGTTTCCGAGGGCCTTCTCCATCTCCGCCAGGACCGCACCATGCCTGACCTCCTAAGCCTCCAAAATGCTCATCAACAGGCGCTGATGAGCGGCGACCGCGTTCGGCTGGCCGAAAGGCATGCAAACGTAGTTGTGAGGTGGACCCTCGCAACGCCCCACGCGCAAAGGCCAAAGGCGCTCCTGAGACGTGGCTTGGTTGAGCCCTGGCACGTCGACGCAGACGCGCAGCCCACCATCCTCGCCTAGATGTGGGGCTACGGCGGGCAAGCGGCGGCTGCCGCGCATGACTCTCAACTCCTACATCTCCTGGGTGTTCCTTGCGATGAACTCATGTGGGTTTGGTCTTCCTTGCCTTGTACCTTCCTGAGGGAAACGTGCCTGGAAGCACCACTCCAAGTGGTGCCCGAGCGCCTCCCTCGCGACCTTGGCAAAGTCGGTGGCTCTCTAAGAAAGAGTCCCCGAGCCCTGCCTGAGGAGGACGCCGGGCGCGCCTTCCTATGCGAGAGAGGGTGGCGCTCCGTGATTGGGCGCAGATCTTGATGCAACACCTCCAGAGGCGCCTGCCTCCTAATGGCTTGGGCCAGGCGAAACCTTCTTCTTCTTGAGGGTCGCATCGGGAAGTCTTCCGTTTCTGTGGTCCGGGTCTTCGATTGCTGCGGCTTGGAACGCGCGCTCAAGTGAACACACTCCGTCCCTTTCTTCACAGGGTAATGTGATGACTCCACTGCTTCCTGGCATCTTGAGGACATTGTACCCATGGTGAGTCACTACCATGAACTTGGCCAGGGTTGGGTACCCGAGGATGGCGTTTGTCGGATTTTGGGTTTTGGCAGACCCTTGAGGTTCGAACACTGGGGTGCGCGCGGAGATCTCTCCCCTACTGATCTACGTCCAATCTCCTCGCGTGATCTAAGCTGGAAACAACGAACAACACAAGGGACACAAGGTTTATACTGGTTCGGGCCACCGTTGTGGTGTAATACCCTACTCCAGTGTGTGGTGTGGTGGATTGCCTCAGGGGCCGATGATGATTAGTACAAGGGAAGAACAGCCTCGCGAGAGGTGTTCTTGAGCTGGTGCGATGAACTGCTTGGGCGAGTTCAGTCGCCTCTCTCTCTCTCTCCCTTTTTCGGTCCCTCCTTCTCGCTGCTCTACTCTGTGGTGGCTAGCTCTATTTATAGAGGCCCTGGGCCTCTCCCCAAATAATGAGCGGGAAGGGCGCCAACAATTGGCCATTTTGTAGGGGAACATCTAGTACAAGTTATCCTGACCAAAGGTTGTCTTCGGCTGCCAAAAGCTCTGGTGATGACGCCATCTTGGGCTCCACGGTGACCTCCGTCCTGCCGCTCTGCTGGTCTTGGTCTTGTTGCACCGGAATGGTAACCTTTGCTCGGTGCCTTGGCCTGTGCTTGCCCCCTTTGCACCAAAGGGGAAACAAGGACACTGCACAGGCCGACGCCCGCCTGGCGCCCGCCTGGTCTCGATCGTCATGGCTTGCGTCACGGGCTCCTCGTGAGGTACCCCTGCCTTGATCTCTCCGCCTCCTCGCGAGCCTGCCTGATGAGGCTGCCTCTGAGGAAGCTTCCGGTCGTCCGCCCCACGAGGCTTGGCCCCTCGCGAGGGTCTTGACCTTGAGCTGATGAGGATGGGCCGCGCTGGGCCCCCACTTGAGCCACGCTGCAAGCCGCAGGCAGGCAAGTCTGGGGACCCCCGTTCCCAGAACGCTAACAGTAGCCCCCGGGCCCAAGGCGCGCCCGGGCTTGGCCTAGCAGGGAAGCGAAGGGGCAAGCACGAAGCGCCGCGGGCCCTAACAGCCTGCGGCCTTGGGTGCTGCATGGCGATTGATTGGACGTGGGCATCTGCGCTTCCCCATGATGCCTCGGCAACCGCACGACTTGACATGTCCTTGAATGCAGAGAAACCGGTCATGATTACCTGCGATCGTGGCGCTCGGTGGTTGGCCTCCTCCGGCTATAAGTACGGGGCTGCGCGAGTCCCTTCAGTCCATCCCTTGATGCTGCTCCTTTCCTTCTTCTTCCTCGCTCTTGCTTCTCCTTACGCCAATGGCACCAATCCGTCGGTTCTCTGCAGAAGAGAAGGGAAAGGCCCCCCGAGAGGGTCCTGACCCACTTCCACCGAAGAAGCGGCTGGTCCTCTGCCACCGAGATGAGGGTGCTTAGCAGGAGGCACCGAGGCCCTGGTACGAGCGGCCGCCGCCTGGGTATCCGCTACCCTTGTACGCCCGCGTCGTGGGTCCTGGGGGAGAAGGCGTCGAGCGACATCGACGGTGTCGCCGTCGACACCGGCGAGTCATGGTGGTGCGTGTCATTCCTCCTGGAGTCCATGCCAAGCGCTCCTCTCGTGAGCTCGTGCTCCACGCCGCCATGCCTCCGAGCTCTTGGATTCGCCTTCCCCTCCTTCGCCTTTGAGATGCCGCTGAGCGGGGCTCTGGAGCTCTGGCTGCAGCACGCTGACTGAGGTACCCTTGCGACCGGAGCGGAGGTCGCGGTCGTCGCTCCGGGCAAGGTCTTCATGACCCGGGGCTGGGGCAAAATCGCCCGGGTCTGTCGGACGGTAGGTGCCCTCGTGATTCATCTTGAATACGACAGCGCCTCCCTGATGTTCTTCAACGTCTTCGATGCTGAAGGACGCCGGCTAGACTGCTGCCCCAGGGAGAGCGGCAGGGGCGACGAACCGGCGAGGACCTAGCCCGCCCATCGGCCCTCCAGCAGCTCCTCAGGCGGCAGCGGAGGAGCTGGGGAATCCAGCGGCTCCACCGAGCTCCTCGCGACTCCGGAGACGAGCGACGACAGCTATGAGCCCCCGAGCTCGCGCCGTGCTCGGAGCGGGGCAGCTGCGTCTAGCCGCCAATGCCACTAATCTGGATGGGGTTGGCGTCGACATTGGGCAGCCCATTGTTGATGATGGCGTCCCTTGCGGCGGTGCGGGCGATTAGCGTTCCTTAGGATTAGTACTCTTGTTCCCTGCGAGGAATCGAAGCAACACCCCGCGGGGGCATGTAAGGCGTCTGCCATGTCTTTTATGAATATTATATCCTTAATATGAATCAATGCGAGGTGCTTGTCCTCTCTCGGCTCGGCTCCCCCTTTCTATCCTCACGAGGACTTGGCACTCTACGCTGACAGGTCCCAGTCCCCAGGCAGGCTTCAGCCGTCACTGGTATGCCAGGTCGCGATGCCGTGGTCAAGGCCAGGAGGTGAGCGGCCCAAGGTCCGGTAAGAGCCCCCGAGTCGCGATGCTCGGGAGGTCCCCTTTAGCGCTCAAGCAGCCCTCGCTGGGCGAGAAAGGAAGGCAACGTCGCCATGACAGAGCCGCACTGGGCAAGGGTTTTTGCGCTGCGTTGGTTCAACTCCTGTAAGGGCATGACTTATCTCTTGAGTCTGGTGTAGTTCCTCGACGAAGCACCTGGCCCGAGCGGTGGCAGCTGAGGTGCTGCTGGGTTAGGTCCTCGCGAGCTTCTTCCCACTCCCCCGCACTTTCCTTAATGCTCTGTGTCCTCAGGTCCCGGCCCTCGAGCGAGCTCAGCCGCCGCTGGTATGACAGGTCGTGATGCCGTGGGTCAAGGCCAGGGGGTGAGGGCTGGAGAGCTAGTAGGAGCCCATGAGTCGCGATGCTCAGGTGCCCCCCTTTTAACGTGCAAGCGGTCTGTGCCGGAGAGAGGGAGAGACAGCTCGCGATGTCCCTAGCGTTGCTCCTGGAGTAGGTCCTGCACACCAATCATGAAGAGAAACAAGACCTCTCGTTACGGCTGTCAGCCAACCTTTGTCGCTCCGGGGAAGTGATTGGGGCACTGAGGGCCTGGTGAGGTGGTGCCTTGCGGGGCTGCCGCGGCCAGAGCTCGACCACTCAGATCTATCGGCGTTGCAGGGACGGACCCGTGCGCGGACGCCGTGCACGAGCGAGCAGCTTCATAGGTAGGCATCAAGCGGGCAGGCGATTAGGTCGAGTGTGTTAAGCACGCAGGAGGAAATTCATTTAAATAGACGCGAGAAAAGCAAACGCTGCTGGGCCAGGCCCGAGCAGCTCGGGGATGATGTA
Source organism: Triticum urartu (assembly GCF_056163025.1). Classification (NCBI taxonomy): domain Eukaryota; kingdom Viridiplantae; phylum Streptophyta; class Magnoliopsida; order Poales; family Poaceae; genus Triticum; species Triticum urartu. The sequence continues at coordinate 482,878,813 of NC_141876.1, read as the reverse complement.
GCCCGAGGGGCGCCCCCAACAAGGTAAGTAAAGAGCATAAGGAAAACAGATACATGCCGTAGGGACGGACCCACGCGGCCTGGGAATGATGCGGCCCTGTGGGCGCTTCCAGCTAAGAATGGAACTTAGAAAGGTGTCACATGGTGCCGTTGAAGATGGAGTGATGTTGAAGAAGCGGGCGATGTGCGATGAAGACGTCGATCCTCACGAGCCCCCAGGCCCAGGAGCCTCAAGAGGCTCCGGGGGCACTGGTGGGTCTCCGAGAGCTATCTCCATCTCCGCCAGGACCGCACGATGCCTGACCTCCTGAGCCTCCAGAATGCTCCTCAGCAGGCGCTGATGAGCAGCGACCGCGTTCGGCAGGCCGAAAGGCACGCGAACGTAGCTGTGAGGTGGACCCTCGCAACGCCCCACGCGTGAAGGCTAGAGGCGCTCCTGAGATGCGGCTCGGTTGAGCCCTGGCACGTCGATGCAAACGCGCAGCCCACCATCCTCACCTGGATGTGGGGCTATGGTGGGCAAGCGGCGGCTGCTGCGCATGACTCTCGACTCCTGTAGCTCCTGGGTGTTTCTTGCGATGAACTCCTGAGGGTTTGGTCTTCCTTGCCTTGTATCTTCCTGAGGGAAACGTACCTGGAAGCACCCCTACAAGTGGTGCCCGAGCGCCTCCCTCGCGACCTTGGCAAAGTCGGTGGCTCTCCAAGAAAGAGCCCTCGAGCCCTGCCTGAGGAGGGCGCCGGACACGCCTTCCTATGCGAGAGAGGGTGGCGCTCCCTGATTGGGCGCAGATCCTGACGCAACACCTCCGGAGGCGCCTGCCTCCTTATGGCTTGGGTCAAGCGAAACCTTCTTCTTCTTAAGTGTCGCCTCAGGAAGCCTTCCGTTCCTGTGGTCCGGGTCTTCGATTGCCGCGGCTTGGAATGTGCGCTCAAGTGAACACACTGCGTCCCTTTCTTCATAGGGTACGGTGATGACTCCACCACTTCCTGGCATCTTGAGGACATTGTACCCATTGTGAGTCACTTCCATGAACTTGGCCAGGGTCGGGTACCCGAGGATGGCGTTGTATGGTAGACGGATGTGGGCGACGTCGAAGTCGATGAGCTCGGTGCGGTAGTTGTTGCGCTGTCCGAAGGTGACTGGAAGGCGAACCTGCCCTATGGGAACAGTGGAACCATCAGTGACTCCTGAGAAGGGCTTGGTCGGCTGGAGCTGATCGTACGGCACTTGGAGATTGTCAAACGTCTCGACGGACAGGACGTTGAGTCCTGATCCGCCGTCAATGAGGGTCCTGGTGACCTGCACATTGCTGATGACTGGGGAGCAAAGCATCGGGAGGACTCTGGCCGTTGTCGCGCACTTGAGCTGATCCGCTGAGCTGAACATGATAGCGCACGCAGACCACCTGAGAGGGCGCGTGGCCTCAAGCTTGGGGAGGACTGCATTCACCTCGCGAGCAAACTGCTTGAAAATGCGCTGTGAGGCTGGGGCCTGCGCGCCACCCAAGATGCAAGTGATTGCGTGCGGCTCCTGGAAGCCCCCAGCCCCCTCGTCTTGATGTTGGTCTTCGTTCCTCCTCGGCGGTGGCGGCAGAGGAGGAAGGCCTGTGTTGCCGTACGGGCGATCCTCACGAGGCTGATCTCTCCAGCCTCCCTCACGAGGCTGGTCCTGCCAGCGATCCTCGCGAGGTCGGTCACGCCACCCTTGCCGAGGGCCACGGTCTTCCCATCGTCCGCCACCTCTTCCTCCTCCTCGGCCATAGCCCCTGCCGTTGCGCTCGGGGCATCGGCCGACACATCCATCTCTCATGGCCCTGAGCTCTTGACATTCGTTTGTGTTGTGGGTGTGGAGGTCGTGGTACACGCAGTACCGGCTGCCCTTGGATGACTCAGGCTGATCCCTGCCGCGCTTGTTGTCTGGCTCTGCTGCAAGTACGACAGCCCCCTTGCGCTTCATGTCCTTAGCCTTGGGCTTCTTCTCTTCTGGGTCGGTAACCGGGAGTTCGAGGAGGGAAAGGCGCCCTTCCTCAGCCCTGGCGCACTTGGCCGCCAGGTTGAACAGCTCCAGGGATGTGCACAGGTCTTCATGGATTGCTAGCTCCTCCTTCATCTTGACGTCGCGTACGCCATCGGAGAAGGCCGAGATGATGGCTTCTTTAGTCACCTTGGGGATCTTGAGGCGAGCATTGTCGAAGCGCTGGATGTATTTCTGCAGGGTTTCCCCTTGCTGCTGCTTGATGCGGCGCAGATCGCTCACGGCCGGGGGCCCGTCACGAGTGCCCTGGAAGTTGGCGATGAAGCAAGTGCGCATCTCGTCCCAGGAGGAGATTGCGCCAGGAGCCAGGTTTAGGCTCCTGGAAGCCCCCAGCTCCCTCGTCTTGACGTTGGTATTTGTTCCTCCTTGGCGGTGGCGGCAGAGGGGGAAGGCATGCGTTGCCGTGCGGGCGATCCTCACGGGGCTGACCTCTCCAGCCTCCCTCGCGAGGCTGGTCCTGCCAGTGATCCTCACGAGGTCGGCCACGCCACCTTTGGCGAGGGCCACGGTCTTCCCATCGTCTGACACCTCTTCCTCCTCCTCGGCCATAGCCCCTGTCGTTGCACTCGGGGTGTCAGCCGACACATCCATCTCTCATGGCCCTGAGCTCTTGACATTCGTTGGTGTTGTGGGTGTGGAGGTCGTGGTACACGCAGTACCGGCTGCCCTTGGATGACTCAGGCTGATCCCTGCCTCGCTTGGTGTCTGGCTGCCATGACCCTTTCGTCTCCGTTGGCGGCTTTGATGCATAGCTCATAGAGCTGCAGGAACTCCGCCGGGTCCGCCGTGCCATCGTAGCGAGGGGGCAGGTCAGGCTTGAACTTGCCTGGCCATGCGACACCGCGTAGCTCGGGGGTGAGGGCACGGCAGCCTATTGTGGCCACCGGTGCCATTTGCTGGTACTGGGCTTGCTCCTGGGGATTGCTGCGCGCCGCCGCTTGGAGCAGCGCGGGGTCTTGGCGTGGAGGTGCAGGGACGTGATCTTGGCACGCTGGCGCTGGGAGCGCGCGAGCACCTTCTTGGGGACGAGGGATCTCTTGGCAGCTCCTTTCTTGCTGCACCGGGCATGGAGGGTCTCGCCCTGGGGCTGCGCGCCTTGGGGCCAGGGCGCCTCCTTGGGGAGGAGGTGGTGGAGGCACCTTCTGATCCTCGCCTCCTGCGCGGAATGGAGGGCGAGGCAGCGAGAAGGACGGCAAGGGGGAGCCCCCTGCGGCGCTGACGAGCTTAGTGATGCGGGCGAGCCAGTCTCCATAGAGGTCGTCGACGGGGCGCTAGTGCAAGAGCTCTCTTGCCAGGAGCAGCGCGGTGTGCGCGTCCGTGGGGGCGCGATGGGTGTGGGACGACGAAGCGGCTGGAGTCAGCGATGGTGTGGCGGTGCGTCCCTCCCGTCGTACCGAAGGATGCTAGGACGAGGCCTGCTGCTCGTTCCCTGCCGGGCCGGTGGCGGCGTTGGCGGCAGGCGACGGGGAACGATGAGGGCGTCCGCCGACGGGCGCCGTCTGGGCGACGCGGGTGGCGAGAGCAGCCCAGCGCTCGGCACGAGCCCGACGAGCGTCAGCCATGGACACGACGGAAGATCACACGCGAACAGTGGAAGAAATATTCCGGCGCACCCCTACATGGCGCGCCAAATGTCGGATTTCAGGTTCGGGCAGACCCTTGAGGTTCGAACACTGGGGTCGCGCGGCGAACTCTCCCCTACCGATCTACGTCCAATCTCCTCGCGTGATCTAAGCTGGAAACAACGAACAACACAAGGGACACAAGGTTTATACTGGTTCAGGCCACCGTTGTGGTGTAATACCCTACTCCAGTGTGTGGTGTGGTGGATTGCCTCAGGGGCTGATGATGATTAGTACAAGGGAAGAACAGCCTCGCGAGAGGTGTTCTTGAGCTGGTGCGATGAACTGCTTGGGCAAGTTCAGTCGCCTCTCTCTCTATCTCTCTTTTTCGGTCCCTCCTTCTCTCTGCTCTACTCTATGGTGGCTAGCTCTATTTATAGAGGCCCTGGGCCTCTCCCCAAATAATGAGCGGGAAGGGCGCCAACAATTGGCCATTTTGAAGGGGAACATCTAGTACAAGTTATCCTGACCAAAGGTGGTCTTCGGCTGCCAAAAGCTTTGGTGATGACGCCGTCTTGGGCTCCACGGTGACCTCCATCCTGCGCTCTGCTGGTCTTGGTCTCATTGCACCCGAATGGTAACCTTTGCCCGGTGCCTTGTCCTGTGCTTGCCCCCTTTGCACCAAAGGGGAAACAAGGACACTGCACAGGCCGACGCCCGCCTGGCGCCCGCTTGGTCTTGATCGTCATGGCTTGCGTCACAGGCTGCTCGTGAGGTACCCCTGCCTTGATCTCTCCGCCTCCAAGCGAGCCTGCCTGATGAGGCTGCCTCTGAGGAAGCTTCCAGTCGTCCGCCCCGCGAGGCTTGGCCCCTCACGAGGGTCTTCAGCTTGAGCTGATGAAGATGGGCCGCGCTGGGCCTTCACTTGAGCCACGCTGCAGGCAGGCAAGTCTGGGGACCCCCGTTCCCAGAACACCGACAGCGTTGTATGGCAGACGGATGTGGGCGATGTCAAAGTCGATGAGCTCGGTGCGGTAGTTGTTGCACTGCCCGAAGGTGACTGGAAGGCGAACCTGCCCTATCAGAACAGTGGAACCATCAATGACTCCTGAGAAGGGCTTGGTTGGCTGAAGCTAATCGTATGGCACTTGGAGGTTGTCGAACGTCTCGATGGACAGGACGTTGAGTCCTACTCCGCCGTCAATGAGGGTCCTGGTGACCTGCATGTTGCTAATGATTGGGGAGCTAAGCATCGGGAGGACACCGGCGGTTGCTGCGCACTTGAGCTGATCTGCTGAACTGAACGTGATAGCGCACGCAGAGGGCGCGTGGCCTCAAGCTTGGGGAGGACTGCATTCACCTCACGAGCAAACTGCTTGAAGATGCGCTGTGAGGCTGGGGCCTGCGCGCCACCCAAGATGCAAGCGATTGCGCTCGGCTCCTGGAAGCCCCCAGCTCCCTCGTCTTGACGTTGGTATTTGTTCCTCCTTGGCGGTGGCGGCAGAGGGGGAAGGCATGCGTTGCCGTGCGGGCGATCCTCACGGGGCTGACCTCTCCAGCCTCCCTCGCGAGGCTGGTCCTGCCAGTGATCCTCACGAGGTCGGCCACGCCACCTTTGGCGAGGGCCACGGTCTTCCCATCGTCTGACACCTCTTCCTCCTCCTCGGCCATAGCCCCTGTCGTTGCACTCGGGGTGTCAGCCGACACATCCATCTCTCATGGCCCTGAGCTCTTGACATTCGTTGGTGTTGTGGGTGTGGAGGTCGTGGTACACGCAGTACCGGCTGCCCTTGGATGACTCAGGCTGATCCCTGCCTCGCTTGGTGTCTGGCTGCGCTACAAGCACGGCAGCCTCCTTGCGCTTCATGTCCTTAGCCTTGGGCTTCTTCTCTTCTGGGTCGGTAACCGGGAGTTCGAGGAGGGAAAGGCGCCCTTCCTCAGCCCTGGCGCACTTGGCCGCCAGGTTGAACAGCTCCAGGGATGTGCACAGGTCTTCATGGATTGCTAGCTCCTCCTTCATCTTGACGTCGCGTACGCCATCGGAGAAGGCCGAGATGATGGCTTCTTTAGTCACCTTGGGGATCTTGAGGCGAGCATTGTCGAAGCGCTGGATGTATTTCTGCAGGGTTTCCCCTTGCTGCTGCTTGATGCGGCGCAGATCGCTCACGGCCGGGGGCCGGTCACGAGTGCCCTGGAAGTTGGCGATGAAGCAAGTGCGCATCTCGTCCCAGGAGGAGATTGCGCCAGGAGCCAGGTTTAGGAGCCAGGTGCGGGCCCCGTCCTTGAGCGCCATGGGGAACCAGTTCGCCATGACCCTTTCGTCTCCGTTGGCGGCTTTGATGCATAGCTCATAGAGCTGCAGGAACTCCGCCGGGTCCGCCGTGCCATCGTAGCGAGGGGGTAGGTCAGGCTTGAACTTGCCTGGCCATGCGACGCCGCATAGCTCGGGGGTGAGGGCACGACAGCCTGCTGTGGCCACCGGTGCCTTTTGCTGGTACTAGGCTTGCTCCTGGGGATTGCCGCGCGCCGCCGCTTGGAGCAGCGCGGGGTCTTGGCGTGGAGGTGTAGGGACGCGATCTTGGCGCGTCGGCGCTTGGAGCGTGCGTGCACCTTCTTGGGGACGAGGGATCTCCTGGCAGCCCCTTTCTTGCTGCACAGGCACCGGGCGCGAAGGGTCTCGCCCTGGGGCTACGCGCCTTGGGGCCAGGGCGCCTCCTTGGGGAGGAGGTGGTGGAGGCACCTCCTGATCCTCGCCTCCTGCGCGGAATGAAGGGCGAGGCAACGAGAAGGACGGCAAGGGGGAGCCCCCTGCGGCGCTGACGAGCTCGGTGATGCGGGCGAGTCAGTCTTCGTAGAGGTCGTCGACGGGGCGGTAGTGCAAGAGCTCTCTTGCCAGGAGCAGCGCGGCGTGCGCGTCCGTAGGGGCGCAACGGGCGTGGGACGACGAAGCGGCTGGAGTCAGCGACGGTGTGGCGGTGCGGCCCTCCCGCCGTACCGAAGGATGCTGGGACGAGGTCTGCTGCTCGTTCCTCGTCGGGCCGGTGGCGGCGTTGGCGGCAGGCGACGGGAAACAACGAGGGCGTCCGCCCACGGGCGCCGTCTGGGCGACGCGGGTGGCGAGAGCAGCCCGGCGCTCGGCGCGAGCCCGACGAGCGTTAGCCATGGACACGATAGAAGATCACACGCGAACAACGGAAGAAAGATTCCGGCGCACCCCTACCTGGCGCGCCAAATGTCGGATTTCGGGTTCCAGTAGACCCTTGAGGTTCGAACACTCAGGTGCGCGCGGAGATCTCTCCCCTACCGATCTACGTCCAATCTCCTCGCGTGATCTAAGCTGGGAACCACGAACAACACAAGGGACACGAGATATATACTGGTTTGGGCCACCGTTGTGGTGTAATACCCTACTCCAGTGTGTGGTGTGGTGGATTGCCTCGGGGGTTGATGATGAATAGTACAAGGGAAGAACAGCCTCGCGAGAGGTGTTCTCGAGCTGGTGCAATGAACTGCTTGGGTGAGTTTAGTCGCCTCTCTCTCTCTCTCTGCTAGGGTTCTATCAGATCTCTAGCCATCTCTCTCCCATCCCCCTTTTGGTTGTCCTCTTCCTTCTATGGTGGCTAGCTCTATTTATAGGGGCCCTGGGCCTCTCCCCAAATAATGAGCGGGAAGGGCGCCAACAATTGGCCATTTTGAAGGGGGGCATATAGTACAAGTTATCCTGACCAAAAGCGGTCTTCGGCTGCCAAAAGCTCTGGTGATGACGTCGTCTTGGGCTCCATGGTGACCTCCGTCCTGCCGCTCTGCTGGTCTTGGTCTCGTTGCACTAGAATGGTAACCTTTGCCCGATGCCTTGGCCTGTGCTTGCCCCCTTTGCACCAAAGGGGAAACAAGGACACTGCGCAGGCCGGCGCCCGCCTGGTCTCGATCGTCATGGCTTGCGTCACGGGCTCCTCGTGAGGTACCCTGCCTTGATCTCTCCGCCTCCTCACGAGCCTGCCTGATGAGGCTGCCTCTGAGGACGCTTCCGGTCATCCGCCCCGCGAGGCTTGGCCTCTCGCAAGGGTCTTGAGCTTGAGCTGATGAAGATGGGCCGCGCTGGGCCCCCACTTGAGCCACGCTGCAGGCCGCAGGCAGGCAAGTCTGGGGACCCCCATTCCCAGAACGCCGACAACGTCTATAAGCAAAAGTACCGAAAGGGCAAGTAAAAGTGGTCTTTGCTTGATCATCAGCTGACACAGGTATTTGAGAGAAACTGGAGTAACCATCTAGAAAGAAAAAATGTGTATGTTTGGATAATCTTTCTAGCATTTGATCAATAAAAGGTAAGGGGTAATGATCTTTTTTAGTAGCCTTATTTAATTTGTGAAAATCAATTACCATCCTATAACTTGTAATAATTCTTTGCGGAATCAATTCATCTTTATCATTAGGAACAACAGTAATACCTCCCTTCTTAGGGACACAATGGACATGACTTACCTACTGACTATCAACAACGGGATAAATTATACCTGCCTCAAGGAGCTTTAATATTTCCTTTCTTACCACTTCTTTCATCTTAGGATTCAGCCGTCGTTGGTGATCAATAACTGGTTTGGCGTCTTTCTCCAAGTTTATTTTGTGTTGACATAGAGTGGGACTAATGCCCTTAAGATCATCAAGAGTATATACAATAGCAGCACGGTTCTTCTTCAAAGTTTTCAATAATTTTTCTTCTTCATGCTCTAAAAGGTTAGCACTAATAATAATAGGATATATCTTCTTTTCATCAATATAAGCATATTTAAGAGTATCAGGTAATGGTTTAAGCTCAAACACGGGATCACCCTTGAGTGGAGGAGGATCCCCTAGGATTTCAACAGGAAAATTGTGTTTCAGAATGGGTCCTTGTTTAAAGAATACTTCATCTATTTCCCTTCTTTCATTCATGAACATATCATTTTCATGGTCTAGCAAATATTGTTCTAAAGGATCATTAGGAGGCACAGCAATAGAAGCAAGACCAATAATTTCATCTTTTCTAGGCAATTCTTCATCACGGGATTGTCTACAAAATTTAGAAAAATTAAACTCATGAGACATATCATCCAAACCAATAGTAACAACATCCTTCTTGCAATCTATCTTAGCATTAACAGTATTCAAGAAGAGTCTACCAAATATAATGGGACAAAAGCTATCTTGAGGGGAACCAAGAACAAGGAAATCAGCAGGATATTTAGCTTTCCCACACAAAACTTTAACATCTCTAATAATCCCAATTGGTGAAATAGTATCTCTATTAGCAAGCTTAATGGTAACATGAATACCTTCTATCTCAGCTGGTGCAATATCATGCATAATTTCTTTGTATAAGGAAATAGGTATTGCACTAGCACTAGCACCCATATCACACAAGCCATGATAACAATGATCTCCTATTTTAACAGAAATAACAGGCATGCCTACCACAGGTCTATGTTTATCCTTAGCACTAGGTTTAGCAATTCTAACAGTTTCTTCACAGAAATAAATAACATGCCCATCAATATTATCAACCAAGAGATATTTAACAATAGCAATATTAGGTTCAACTTTAACTTGCTCAGGAGGTGTATAAGTTCTAATATTACTTTTACGAACCACGGTTGAAGCTTTAGCATGATCCTTTATTCTAACAGGGAAAGGTGGTTTCTCAACATAAGCAGTAGGAACAATAGGATCATTATAAGTGATAGTCTTTTCTTCAACTTTAATAGGTGCAACTAATTTTCTTTCAATTGGAGGATTATATTTAAACCACTTCTCCTTAGGGAGATCAACATGAGTAGCAAAGGATTCACAGAAAGAAGCTACTATCTCAGAGTCAAGTCCATATTTAATGTTAAATTTATGGAAAACTTCGGTATCCATAAAAGATTTAACACAATCAAACTTAGGTGTTATACCTGACTCCTTACCTTCGTCGAGATCCCAATCTATAGAGTTGCATTTAATTCTCTCCAATAAATTCTATTTGAATTCAATAGTCTTCATCATAAAGGAACCAGTACAAGAAGTATCGAGCATGGAGCGATTGTTGTCAGAAAGCTGAGCATAAAAGTTTTGAATAATCATTTCTCTTGAGAGCTCATGATTGGGGCATGAATATAACATTGACTTAAGCCTCCCCCAAGCTTGAGCGATGCTTTCTCCTTCGCGAGGCCAAAAATTATATATATATAATTACGATCACGATGAACAAGATGCATAGGATAAAACTTTTGATGGAACTCCAATTTCAACCGTTTTTCGTCCCATGATCCCATATCATCACATAGCCTATACCATGTCAATGCATCTCCCTTCAAAGATAAAGGGAAGACCTTCTTCTTGATAACATCATCGGGCATACCTGCAAGCTTAAATAATCCACAAACTTCATCCACATAGATTAAGTGTAAGTCAGGATGTAATGTTCCATCTCCTGCAAAAGGATTAGCTAGCAGTTTCTCTATCATACCCGAAGGAATTTCAAAGTAAAAACATTTAGTAGGTTGAGGAGAAACTATTCGCTCTACCGGTCGGGGTGAAGATACCCCGAACAAGCCCCTCAAAGGATTACTTTCCATAGTAACAAGTGACAGTAAATTTCAGCACACTATATAAATTTTTCCTTACGAAATTCCACCTACCAAAGGCGCTTCACTCCCCGGCAACGGCGCCAGAAAAGAGTCTTGATGAACCACAAGTATAGGGGATATATCGTAGTCCTTTCGATAAGTAAGAGTGTCGAACCCAACGAGGAGCAGAAGGGAATGATAAGCGGTTTTCAGCAAGGTATTCTCTGCAAGCACTGAAATTATCGATAATAGATAGTTTTATGATAAGGTAATTGGTAACAAGTAACAAGTGTAAATAAAGTGCAGCGAGATGGCCCAATCCTTTTTGTAGAAAAGGACAAGCCTGGACAATTTCTTATATAGAGAAAAGCGCTCCCGAGGACACATGGGAATTATCGTCAAGCTAGTTTTCATCACGTTCATATGATTCGCGTTCGGTACTTTGATAATTTGATATGTGGGTGGACCGATGCTTGGGTGCTGTCCTTACTTGGACAAACATCCCACTTATGATTAACTCATGTTGCAAGCATCCACAACTACAAAAGAAGTATTAAGGTAAACCTAACCATAGCATGAAACATATGGATCCAAATCAGCCCCTTACGAAGCAACGTGTAAACTGGGGTTTAAGCTTCTGTCACTCTAGCAACCCATCATCTACTTATTACTTCCCAATGCCTTCCTCTTGGCCCAAACAATGGTGAAGTATCATGTAGTCGACGTTCACATGACACCACTAAAGGAGAGACAACATACATCTCATCAAAATATCGAACGAATACCAAATTCACATGACTACTAATAGCAAGACTTCTCTCATGTCCTCAGGAACAAACGTAACTACTCACAAAGCATATTCATGTTCATAATCAGAGGGGTATTAATATGCATAATGGATCTGAACATATGATCTTCCACCAAGTAAACCAACTAGCATCAACTACAAGGAGTAATCAACACTACTAGCAACCCACAGGTACCAATCTGAGGTTTGGATACAAAGATTGGATACAAGAGATGAACTAGGGTTTGATATGAGATGGTGCTGGTGAAGATGTTGATGGAGATTGACCCCCTCCCGATGAGAGGATCGTTGGTGATGACGATGGTGATGATTTCCCCCTCCCGGGGGGAAGTTTCCCGGCAAAACAGCTCCGTTGGAGCCCTAGATTAGTTCTGCCAAGGTTTTGCCTCATGGCGGCGGCGTCTTGTCCTGAAAGCTTGCTTATGATTTTTTCCTCGATGAAAGACTCCATATAGCAGAAGATAGGCATCAAAGGGCCACCAGGGGGCCCATGAGGCAGGGGGCGCGCCCAGGGGGTAGGGCGTGCCCCCCACCCTCATGGGTGGTGGGTGGTCCCCCTCTTTTACTTCTTGCGCTCAGTATTTTCTATATATTCTGGAAATAACTTCCATGAAGTTTCAGGACTTTTGGAGCTGTGCAAAATAGGTCTCTAATATTTGCTCCTTTTCCAGCCCAGAATCCCACCTGCCGGCATTCTCCCTCTTTATGTAAACCTTGTAAAATAAGAGAGAATAGGCATAAGTATTGTGACATAATGTGTAATAACAGCCCATAATGCAATAAATATTGATATAAAAGCATGATGCAAAATGGACGTATCAATATGGTCAAGACATGATGAGATATAAATTATTGTATGAGATGATCATGTTTTGTAACAGTTATCAGCAACTGGCAGGAGCCATATGGTTGTCACTTTATTGTATGAAATGCAATCGCCATGTAATTGCTTTACTTTATCACTAAGCGGTAGCGATAGTCGTAGAAGCAATAGTTGGCGAGACGACAACGATGCTACGATGGAGATCAAATTGTCAAGCCGGTGACGATGGTAATCATGACGGTGCTTTGGAGATGGAGATCAAAGGCACAAGACGATGATGGCCATACCATATCACTTATTTTGATTGCATGTGATGTTTATCCTTTGTGCATCTTATTTTGGTTAGTACGACGGTAGCATTATAAGATAATCTCACTAAACTTCAGGGTATAAGTGTTCTCCCTGAGTATGCACCGTTGCTACAGTTTGTCGTGCCGAGACACCACGTGGTGATCGGGTGTGATAAGCCCTACGTTTACATACAACGGGTGCAAGCCGGTTTTGCACGTGCAAAATACTCAGGTTAAACTTGACGAGCCTAGCATATGCAGATATGACCTCGGAACACTGAGACCGAAAGATCGAACGTGAATGATATAGTAGATATGATCAAATTAGTGATGTTCACCATTGGAAACTAATCCATCTCACGTGATGATCGGACATGGTTTAGTTGATATGGATCACGTGATCATTTAGATGACTAGAGGGATGTATATCTAAGTGTGAGTTCTTAAGTAATATGATTAATTGAACTCTAAATTATCATGAACTTAGTACCTGATAGTATTTGCATATCTATGTTGTTGTAGATCAATGGCCCGTGCTACCATTCCCTTGAATTTTAATGCGTTCCTAGAGAAAGCTAAGTTGAAAGATGATGGTAGCAACTACACGGTCTGGGTCCGTAACTTGAGGATTATCCTCATTGCTGCACAGAAGAATTACGTCCTGGAAGCACCGCTAGGTGCAAGACCCGCTGTAGGAGCAACTCCGGACATTCTGAACGTTTGGCAGAGCAACGCTGATCACTACTCGATAGTTCAGTGTGCCATGCTTTACGGCTTAGAATCGGGACTTCAAAGACATTTTGAACATCATGGAGCATATGAGACGTTCCAAGAGTTAAAGTTAATATTTCAAGCAAATGCCCGAATTGAGAGATATGAAGTCTCCCATAAGTTCTATAGCTGCAAGATGGAGGAGAATAGTTCTGTCAGTGAACATATACTCAGAATGTCTGGGTACCACAACCACTTGACTCAACTGGGAGTTAATCTTCCTGATGATAGTCTCATTGACAAAGTTCTTCAATCACTGCCACCAAGCTACAAAAGCTTTGTGATTAACTATAATATGCAAGGGATGGATAAGACAATTCCCGAGCTCTTCGCAATGCTAAAGGCTGCAGAGGTAGAAATCAAGAAGGAGCATCAAGTGTTGATGGTTAACAAGGCCACTAGTTTCAAGGAAAAGGGCAAAGGAAGAAGGGGAACTTCAAGAAGAACGGCAAGCAAGTTGTTGCTCAAGTGAAGAAGCTCAAGTCTGGACCTAAGACTGAGACTGAGTGCTTCTATTGCAAAGGGACTGGTCACTGGAAGCGGAACTGCCCCAAGTATTTGGCGGATAAGAAGGATGGTAAAGTGAAAGGTATATTTGATATACACGTTATTGATGTGTACCTTACTAATGCTCGTAGTAGCGCCTGGGTATTTGATACTGGTTCTGTTGCTCATATTTGCAACTCGAAATAGGGGCTACGGATTAAATGAAGATTGGCTAAGGATGAGGTGACGATGCGCGCGGGAAATGGTTCCAAAGTCGATGTGATCGCCATCGGCACGCTACCTCTACATCTACCGTCGGGATTAGTTTTAGACCTAAATAATTGTTATTTGGTGCTAGCATTGAGCATGAACATTATATCTAGATCTTGATTGATGCGAGACGGTTATTCATTTAAATCAGAGAATAATGGTTGTTCTATTTATATGAGTAATATCTTTTATGGTCATGCACCCTTGATGAGTGGTCTATTTTTGTTGAATCTCGATTGTAGTGATACACATATTCATAATATTGAAGCCAAAAGATGCAAGGTTAATAATGATAGTGCAACTTATTTGTGGCACTGCCGTTTAGGTCATATTGGTGTAAAGCGCATGAAGAAACTCCATGTTGATGGGCTTTTGGAATCACTTGATGCTAGCGAACCATGCCTCATGGGCAAGATGACTAAGACTCCGTTCTCCGGAACAATGGAGCGAGCAACTGACTTATTGGAAATAAAACATACTTATGTATGCGGTCCGATGAGTGTTGAGGCTCGCGGCGGGTATCGTTATTTTCTGACCTTCACAGATGATTTGAGCAGATATGGGTATATTTACTTGATGAAACATAAGTTTGAAACATTTGAAAAGTTCAAAGAATTTCAGAGTGAAGTAGAAAATCATTGTAACAAGAAAATAAAGTTTCTACGATCTGATTGTGGAGGTGAATATTTGAGTTATGAGTTTGCTCTTCATTTGAAACAATGTGGAATAGTTTCGCAACTCACGCCACCTGGAACACCACAGCGTAATGGTGTGTCCGAACGACGTAACCGTACTTTATTAGATATGGTGTGATCTATGATGTCTCTTGCTGATTTACCGCTATTGTTTTGGGGTTATGCTTTAGAGATGGCTCCATTCACGTTAAATAAGGCACCATCTAAATCCGTTGAGACGACACCATATGAACTATTGTTTGGCAAGAAGCCTAAGTTGTCGTTTCTTAAAGTTTGGGGCTGCGATGCTTATGTGAAAAAGCTTCAACCTGATAAGCTCGAACCCAAATCGGAGAAATGTGTCTTCATAGGATACCCAAAGGAGACTGTTGGGTACACCTTCTATCACAGATCCGAAGGCAAGATATTCGTTGCTAAGAATGGATCCTTTCTAGAGAAGGAGTTTCTCTCGAAAGAAGTGAGTGGGAGAAAAGTAGAACTTGATGAGGTAATTGTACCTTCTCCTGAATTGGAAAGTAGTTCATCACATAAATATATTCAGTGATCCCTACACCAATTAGTGAGGAAGCTAATGATGATGATCATGAAACTTCTGATCAAGTTACTACCGAACCTCGTAGGTCAGCCAGAGTATGATCCACACCAGAGTGGTACGGTAATCATGTTCTGTAGGTCATGTTACTTGACCATGATGAACCTACGAACTATGAGGAAGCGATGATGAGCCCAGATTCCGTGAAATGCCTTGAGGCCATGAAATCTGAGATGGGATCCATGTATGAGAACAAAGTGTGGACTTTGGTTAACTTGCCCAATGATCGGCAAGCCATAGAGAATAAATGGATCTTCAAGAAGAAGACTGACGCTGACGGTAATGTTACTGTCTACAAAGCTCGACTTGTTACAAAAGGTTTTCAACAAGTTCAAGGAGTTGACTATGATGAGACCTTCTCACCCGTAGCGATGCTTAAGTCTGTCCGAATCATGTTAGCAATTGCCGCATTTTATGATTATGAAATTTAGCAAATGGATATCAAAACTGCATTCCTTAATGGATATCTTTAAAGAAGAGTTGTATATGATGCAACCAGAAGGTTTTGTCGATCCAAAAGGTGCTAACAAAGTGTGCAAGCTCCAACGATCCATTTATGGACTGGTGCAAGCCTCTCGGAGTTGGAATATACGCTTTGATAGTGTGATCAAAGCATATGGTTTTATACAGACTTTTGGAGAAGCTTGTATTTACAAGAAAGTGAGTGGGAGCTCTGTAGCATTTCCAATATTATATGTGGATGACATATTGTTGATTGGAAATAATACAAAATTTCTGGATAGCATAAAAGGATACTTGAATAAGAATTTTTCAATGAAAGACCTCGGTGAAGCTGCTTATATATTGGGATCAAGATCTATCGAGATAGATCAAGACGCTTAATTGGACTTTCACAAAGCACATACCTTGATAAAGTTTTGAAGAAGTTCAAAATGGATCAACCAAAGAAAGGGTTCTTGCCTGTGTTACAAGGTGTGAAGTTGAGTCAGACTCAATGCCCGACCACTACAGAAGATAGAGAGAAAATGAAAGTCATTCCCTATGCCTCAACCATAGGTTCTATCATGTATGCAATGCTGTGTACCAGACCTGATGTGGGCCTTGCTATAAGTTTAGCAGGGAGGTACCAAAGTAATCCAGGAGTGGATCACTGGACAGTGGTCAAGAACATCCTGAAATACCTGAAAAGGACTAAGGATATGTTTCTCGTTTATGGAGGTGACAAAGAGCTTGTCGGAAATGGTTACTTCGATGCAAGCTTTGACACGGATCCGGATGACTCTAAGTCACAAACCGGATGCGTATTTATATTGAATGGTGGAGCTCTTAGTTGGTGCAGTTCAGGGCAGAGCGTCGTGGCGGGATCGATGTGTGAAGCGGAGTACATAGCTGCTTCGAAGCAGCAAATGAAGTAGTCTGGATGAAGGAGTTCATATCCGATCTAGGTGTAATACCTAGTGCATCGGGTCCAATGAAAATATTTTGTGACAATACTGGAGCAATAGCCTTGGCAAAGAAATCCAGATTTCACAAGAGAACCAAACACATCAAGAGACGCTTCAATTCCATCCGCGATCAAGTCAAGGAGGGAGACATAGAGATTTGCAAAATACATACGGATCTGAATGTTGCAGACATGTTGACTAAGCCTCTCTCACGAGCAAAACATGATCAGCACCCAGACTCCATGGGTGTTAGAATCATTACTATGTAATCTAGATTATTGACTCTAGTGCAAGTGGGAGACTGAAGGAAATATGCCCTAGAGGCAATAATAAAGTTGTTATTTATATTTCCTTATATCATGATAAATGTTTATTATTCATGCTAGAATTGTATTAACCGGAAACTTAGTACATGTGTGAATACATAGACAAACAAAGTGTCCCTAGTATGCCTCTACTTGACTAGCTCGTAAATCAAAGATGGTTAAGTTTCCTAACCATAGACATGTGTTGTCATTTGATGAACGGGATCATATCATTAGAGAATGATGTGATGGACAAGACCCGTCCGTTAGCTTAGCATAATGATTTTAAGTTTTATTGTTATTGCTTTCTTCATGACTTATACATATTCCTCTAACTATGAGATTATGCAACTCCCGAATAGCGGAGGAACACCTTGTGTGCTATCAAACGTCACAACATAACTGGGTGATTATAAAGATGCTCTACAGGTGTCTCCGAAGGTGTTTGTTGGGTTGGCATAGATCGAGATTAGGACTTGTCACTCGGAGTATCGGAGAGGTATCTCTGGGCCCTCTCGATAATGCACATCACTATAAGCCTTGCAAGCAATGTGACTAATGAGTTAGTTGCGGGATGATGCATTACGGAACAAGTAAAGAGCCTTGCCGATAGCGAGATTGAATTAGGTATGAGTATACCGACGATCGAATCTCGGGCAAGTAACATACTGATGACAAAGGGAATAACGTATGTTGTTATGCGGTTTGACCGATAAAGATCTTCGTAGAATATGTAGGAACCAATATGAGCATTCAGGTTCCACTATTGGTTATTGACCGGAGATGTGTCTCGGTCATGTCTACATAGTTCTCGAACCCGTAGGGTCCGCACGCTTAATGTTCGATGACGATTTGTATTATGAGTTATGTGATTTGATGACCGAAGCTTGTTCGGAGTCCCAGATGAGATCACGGACATAAGGAGGAGTCTCGAAATGGTCAAGAGGTAAAGATCGATATACTGGAAGGTTATATTCGAACACCGGAATGGTTTCGGGAAGTTTCGAAGTACCGGGGGTTACCGGAACCCCCCCCCTCCCGGAAGGTAATGGGCCAACATGGGCCTTAGTGGAGGAGAGAGGGCCGGCCATAGGAGGTGGCGCCCCCCCCCCCCACCATGCCAATCCGAATTGGACAAGGGGTGGGCGCCCCCCCCCCCCTTTCCTCTCCTACTCCTTCTCTCTTTCCCCCTTTGCTACTCCGAAAAAGGAAAAAAAGGGGAGGGGAATCCTATTAGGACTTGGGAGTCCTTGTAAGAGTCCCCATACTTGGCGCGCCCCTAGGGGGCCGACTTCCTCCTCCTCTCTCCTTTATATACGAGGGCAGGGGGCACCCCAAAGCACAACATACAATCTCTTAGCCGTGTGCGGTGCCCCCCTCCATAGTTTAACACCTCGGTCATATCGTCATAATGCTTGGGTGAAGCCCTGCGCCGGTAACTTCATCATCGCCGCCACACCGTCGTGCTGACGGAACTCTCTCTCGCCGTCAACTGGATCAAGAGCTCGAGGGACGTCATTGTGCTGAACGTGTGCTGAACACGGAGGTGTTGTACGTTCGATACTTAGATCGGTAGGATCGTGAAGATGTTCGACTACAACAATCGCGTTACTAAACGCTTCCGCTTTCGGTCTACGAGGGTACGTAGACACACTCTCCCCGTCTCGTTGCTATGCATCTCCTAGATAGATCTTGCGTGATCGTAGGAAATGTTTTGAAATACTGCGGGGCTGTTTGGTTTGTGACTAACTTTGCCAAAGATTGCCACACCTAAGATTAGGCAAGTTTGACCAACTTAGGTAAGTGTTTGGTTCAAGCCACACCTTAGGCAAGCCACACTTGGGCCCCACATGGCATACACACAAAAAGTGTGGCAAGATTCCCTTAGGCTTGCCAACTTGTGACTCTCATTTTGATGAACTAACCTTAGGCAAGTTTGGCAAAATGTGTGGCAAATCCTAGAACCAAACAGCCCCGCGTTCGCCAACAGTTTTCTCAAACTCTTCGGCGATGTGACAAAGGTGTATTACCTTTTGATGACACAGCTTCCTGTCGGTCCTTCTTAGCCTCGTTGACACTCATGCTCATGTCCGAGTGCCTAGAATGGTTAGCTCGGAGGAGAATGGACAAATGCAAGATCAGCGCCTCGAGATGGCCATGCTCGGTGTGATGGTCAGGTGATGGCTCCAGGCAAAGGCCTTTCCTAGTTTGTTCGATGTTGTCAACAATGACCCCCTTGGTTGTCGTCATTCTCCTTGGAGGCGCCGGTTGGAGCCTTTGTCCGCCTCACCGTGGTCTTATGTCTATGGGGGTGAAAAGCCCCTTTTGGGTTGGGCAACACCGATGCTTTGGTTTCGTCCCTTCCTTAGAGGCGTTGCTCTTGATCTTTCGACATGTTTTAGTTCTTATGCATTGTGGTTGGATGTAGCGGGCATGTGGAGACATTAGGCAGGAAACCCGATGACGGTTTTGACCTGACTCGGCGATGTCGTGGTTCTTTAGAGGATGAGCATGAAGACATCAAGGATGAACATGTTTTCCATTTTTTATGTACTCCCTCCGTTCGAAATTATTTGTCTTGGATATGGATGTATCTAGAACTAAAATATATCTAGATACATCCATTTCTGCGACAAGTAATTCCGAACGGAGGGAGTAGCTGCTTGTTGTAGTCGTCCGAGTGTTTTGGGTGCCGTCTCTCTCTCTCTCATTGTAAGCTGGTCTTCCCATCAGCATATGTAGATTTCTTTGTAAGTTGTCGATGTAATTCTGACCGATTGATAACTTTATTAATTTAGAGCCCGGCTCATCTCAAGCCTTCGTTCTAAAAATGAAGTGCGTAAATGTTTGCTATCCTTGTCCCTTCTGGCGTTGTACTGGCATTCTGTCTGATTCTACTATGATTCTGATGCGTCCATCAAGGACGTATTCTTGAAAGAAAAAAGAATAAGTTTGATACCCTTGGATGCACAACCGGCTACCACCGGATGCATAACCGGCTGAAGAAGACACAGAGAGAGAACCGATCCAGATGCACATATGCATTTCGTAGACGAGATACGTACGTGTTGTATGTCCTTTTTTTGCGGGTGTACGTGTTGTATGTCCAATAGAAAAAATATATAAAGGCGAAACACCACACAGATAAACCACTTCAGAATTAATTGACGCATGACGTGTATTTATACCGTTTCACTTCCACGGACCGGAACACTCTGTTTTCTATTATTACTACCCTTTGTAGATAAATATAAGAGCATTTAGATAGTTAAAGTAATGATCTCAAGTTTCCAACGATCTTATATTTCTTTACGGAGGAAGTACTTAGAATCAAAGTAGAAATTCCCACCGTTGTCTGACACTAGTTCCCACGTCCCAGTCACTGCCAAGTGCCAAAGCAAATAAGACTGGTCACAATGAACAAGAACATAAGCTAGTAACTTACACACTTCCTTAGACTTTGTTACTACCTCCATACTAGATAGAAACATCTATGTAGTGTCATGCAACGATGCATTTATTAGATTATAGACTCATTATTTCTTGAAGTGTGTGATGTTCCGGTAACTTAGCTAGTTATCACAAGCACCTCTCTCTTCATTAAATATGTGGCACATAAGCAAAATTGTATTAAAGTGCGTGATGTTACTCCTAAGTTCCTTTCCATTGTAACCAGCCTAAAGAAACGCCAGAGGTACTAGTACAACAATACTTCATTTAAGCAAGAGACAGGACAGGACCATCTTTTTATCTACACGATGCCACCTTTTTTTGCTTCTCGCAGACTGCGGTGCGTTGGTGGAAGAGGAAAGAGAGAAGAAATGGGCAGAGTTGCCTGCACTGTACTAGCAAGGAGGAAACGGAAAAAGTTTATATATATATAGGAAAATAAAGCGTCCTAAAAGCGAACCCATGAGGCCATGACCATATGAGTTGTACGTTACCGAACTTTCTACAAATGCGTTCGATCGGTGTGTCTTCTTCTTCTTCTTCTTCTTCTTCTTCTTCTTTTCCGAACCTGGCGAGATAAATAATCTGCTAATGATGCCAAAGCGTGCTTGGGCTCTTAGAGAAAACACTCAAACTGAATAACAGACATCAGTGCCTAATCTGAGCATGCAAAATGCTGAAACCCTTGACGATCAAAATATCAATACCCTCATGCCTGCTTCAGCATTATATTGGATTCTCTGAAGGAAAGCCCTGTCGGCCGGCTCGATTTCCATCTGGAGCGCCGGTACATTTCCATCCCTCGGGCCCCACCCAGACCCAGGTCCCAACAAACGGTTCCCCGGAAATGGCCGTTTCATCTCGGCCGGTACCGTTCAGAACTCCGTCTCCTACTTTCCTCTACTCACTGTCTGGCACACTGCGCGCAGAGGGATCCACATTGACCACCTCCAACAGCACAGTCCGCATCAATGACCTCCTCGGCAGCTCGAGTAGTATAGAGCTTAAAAAGCAGAAGAAATACCGCGCCAATTGCACTAACGCATCTAGCCGGCCGCAGTAAGACGAACGCAGATGATCCAGGAGATGGAGCCGACGATGATTAAGAAAGACAGACACACACGTCAGTGTCCGTCCAGAGCCAGGGCGACGTCACGTACGTAGCGGCGCGCGTAGGAAACGGCGAGGCTACGGCGGTGGCTCGCGAGTCCTTGTTGGGTCAAGAATGATGGTCGCTATACACCAAAATAAAAGGCAAAACTTCAAGGCAACTCAACGCAAGAAGGAACTCGAAACAAAAGGCTGCTGGTCCGGAGATCGGATTCCAGGATCACGACGGGCTGCCGCGTTGTATATTTCGTTGTGTTGTACCAACCACGAAAGCTCTCACTGCCCGCAGTCGGCGGATTGTGATGCAGCGACTTGGGTGGTCTGGTCAAGCGAAGTGAAGCTTCGATCTAGTGGCTTAATCGTTACTCGTACCTCGCTCGATAGGACTAGTGATCTGTAGGATATCCGTGATAAGTCTGATGAACAACTTGTAACAGGCACACAGTGCTATTATAGTACTCCTACATCTTTTGATGAAACTTGAAGACGTGACAACAAAATTTAATACACGAACGAATGTAGGACAATCCTTTTCCCCAACCACCAATAGAGGAAAAAAGAAGCAATTCGATGGCACGACAAGCTTGTGCATCAACACACTGATGACTGGAAGTCTCGCACAGATTCAAAAAAAACATGTCATGCCATGTGCAAACTGAGATTCTCTGTCAGAAAAACCCATCTTCATCCCCTAGTTTAACAAGGTTTAATATCCGGTCGGCTGTAGATCCCACCATTTTCTAATTTTTTAATACTGAAAAACACGTATATTCCTATCGTCTGTCGACAAGCGTCGCACGGAGTGGAACGTCAAATTTCAACTTGGAGCAAACTTTTTCCACGCAATGCCAAGCTGCCCATCCCACGCTCCAAGGAAGTAACCGCCGTACAGCTGCCTTTGACGGTCTGGCCCCCACCACGACGAAACGGCACCGTGGAAGCAGGAAACCAGCCGTACGAGCTCGTCGGCTCCTGCTCGCGTTTCCATGGCGCACCCGGCACCTCCACCACTACCGGCTGAAGCAGAGCACGGGCGTGGCGGTGTGCGTCGGACAGCGCAGTTCCCCACCGACTCCCACCCCACGGCCCACCCAAACACGCGAAGGGAAACCATTCCACGGACGCGGACAAGGAGGAGCGAGCGGAAAGGGGCCGGTCAGATTCCACTCGCCCCTCGCCTTTAGCGCCGCACCACTTCCCTTTGCTCCTAAGCAACGGCCATGGAAGAAGAACCATGGCGACTGATTTATATACTCACTGCTAATGGCATCCAGCAATAATTCACAAGAATCAGCGGTAACCTCCTCCTCCTAAGGTGAGGTGAGGTGAGGTGAGAAAATTTACCCGGCCCCCACGCGCAGTAAAGGAATCAAAACCCGAGATTAGAGACTAGAATCGACGTACAGATTCCCATCCACATATATCTATCTCCACTAGATTAATACCAGTAGCTTCCGCTTCTGCGGTGTCGCGGCGGCGGCGGCGAGGTTGGCCTGGTTCGCTTGCTGCCTACACGCTTAGCCCGTCGACGCCGCATTGCTTGTATGTCACCGACTGCCTCTTGGGGCTGATGTCGATCGCGCAGTCCACCGACACCTGCAGGTTTTGTTCACGACGGAGTCCCTTTCGATCAGCCCGGCGCTTGCGGAGGAAGGGAAGCGAACAAAAAAGGTTGGTTCCGGGGGTGGTAGGTAGATTTTTACCTGGACTTTGGGGGAGGAGAAGCCGAGCACGAGGATCTTGGCGGCGACGTCGCCGGTGATGCGGAACTCGACGCGGTCGTTGAGCGCGGCGTCGCGGATGAGGTCCTGGGCGTCGGACTGGAGCACGTTGAAGCGGTCGACGATGACGCGGGTCTGGAGCAGGCGGGTGCTGTGCGCGGGCTGCTCGAACCCGGGCACGGCCGCCACCCCGAGCGGCACCCCGTGGTACATCACGTCGAACGCCGTGGCGGCGTAGCGGATGCCCACCTTGTTGGGGTTCACGGCGGTGAAGAGGAGCGTGATGTTGAGGGAGAGGTAGGCGGCGGCGGGGGCCGCGGCGACGTTCGGCGACGCGGACGCGGCCGGGGAGGGCGGGGCCACGAGGAGGTACTGGACGGCGACCTGGTTGAGGTCGAACTGCGGCTTGCGGGGCTTGACGGCGAGGACGACGACGAGCGCGACCGCGAGGGCGAGGAGGGCGAGGAAGATGACGAGCATGAAGATGCAGCAGCAGCAGCCGCGGAAGGAGGCCGAGGAGCCGTAGGAGGGCGGGGCGCCCCCGTAGTGCGGGCGGCGCTGCGGGTAGGAGGGCGGGCCGTAGTGGTCGGCGTTGGATCCGGTCGTCATGGCCGCCGTCGCCGCCGGGGGGAGCGAGGTGGGGGTGGGTGGGGAGGAATGGTTTTGGATTTTCGGAGCTAATGCGGCATCTGCGACGTGGTACTTGCGGGGGTTTGCGATTGATGTGTGGGGGAAGGTGGTGGTGGTGCGAGTGGGGTGGAAGGAAGTCCGGAAGGAAGAGGGGAAAGTCTAGGGAGGTGATTACGATTTACAGGGCTTGGCAGAAGCCCAGAAGTGGGTGTAAATAGGTGGTGGGGCCGCGTGTTTAGTGGGGGGAGCTTTGTTTGTTTGTTTGCTCTCTCGTGCTCCGGTTTTATTCGGCTCGGGATTTGCAGAAAAGAATACCGGGCTTGCGTCGCTGTCGACACCGCCGAACCTGTTTCTTTTTCTTTGGAGGGCGCCGAACCTAATTTCAGCACGCAAATGGAGCAGGATCTGTTGTACTCCGAAAAAGATGAAGCAGGGCCAAGAGAGCAAAGTATATAGATTAGAAATGTCTTTTATTAATCGGGTGTCCCGTGTTTTCTAAATCTTGGATGTACGTTTTAAATCTCTGTCCAAATCTCATACTCCCTCCGTTCCTTGATATAAGGTGTATAGATTTTTGAGAAAAAGTCCAAAATATAGGGTGCGTTGCATTTCACCACTCGTTTGAATAATTTTTGAAGGTATTTGATTACATTTCCTTATATAGGGCAAGCTCCTCTATTTTCTCATGTCAATTAGTGAGGTGTAATCTTGCCTAAAACTTGTGAAATTTTCCATCCACATGCGTTCTTTAATTTCCGTGCCAAAAACTATACACCCTATATTTAGAAACGGAGGGAGTATCAAACTTGAGCGGCACGGACGAGTGGTCAGACCCTAGCCGCCCCCACCCTCTCCATCCTTTCTCTCCTTCTCGCCGCCATTAGAGGAGGTTGTCGGGCAAAGCCCGTGTGGCAGACGGTGGCAGGGGTGTCTTCGGCTCATCGCAACAGCGGAAGGCGGGTTCACGTGCAACGTTGTGGTGGTCGTCAGCTACGCGGGGCTCAACATTGGCACTTCATCGGGGCGGCTCCCTCGGATGGTGGTATGGCGCCACTCAGTCAGTGCGGTGCTCCGCAGCCGTTGCTCGGTGGCGCTATAGTGCTCTTGCGCGACAATGGGTTGCTGATCTTGCTCTGCGTTGCGATGAAGATGTCTCGCGCTTGCTCGACGACACGAGGTCGTTCTTGCTCTCCGGCCTACTCCGGCTCGTTCTCCTCGTCGAGGAGATTGATGATGGCGCGGCGCTTCGGCGAATTGACATGCTTGAAATGAGATACTAAGGCATGGCCGGTGTGTCGCCCCTAGCATTTTGTGCCCACTGACGTTGGTGGTGGGAAACCGATGGGGGGAGTGGTGGGAGACCGCTGGGAGAGTGGTGGGAAACGTTAGCTTGTTTGGATATATAACATCAATAATACTGGTGAAAGAATCAAAACCAGGGGGGGCACACCCTGTCCACGAGGGTGGAGGGCGCGCCCCCTGTCTCGTGGGCCCCCTGAGGCTCCACCGGCCTCAACTCCAACTCTATATATTCACGTTCGGAGAGAAAAAAATCAGGGAGAAGGATTCATCGTGTTTTATGATACGGAGCCGCCGCCAAGCCCTAATCTCTCTCGGGAGGGCTGATCTGGAGTCCGTTCGGGGCTCTGGAGAGGGGAATCCGTCGCCATTGTCATCATCAGCCTTTCTCCATCACTAATTTCATGATGCTCACCGCCGTGCGCGAGTAATTTCATCGTAGGCTTGCTGGATGGTGATGGGTTGGATGAGATTTATCATGTAATCAAGTTAGTTTTGTTAGGGTTTGATCCCTAGTATCCACTATGTTCTGAGATTGATGTTGTTATGACTTTGCTATGCTTAATGCTTGTCACTAGGGCCCGAGTGCCATGATTGCAGATCTGAACCTATTATGTTTTCATGAATATATGTGAGTTCTTGATCCTATCTTGCAAGTCAATAGTCACCTACTATGTGTTATGATCCGGTAACCCCGAAGTGACGATAATCGGGACCACTCCCGGTGATGACTATAGTTTGAGGAGTTCATGTATTCACTAAGTGTTAATGCTTTGTTTTGGTACTCTATTAAAAGGATGTCTTAATATCCCTTAGTTTTCAATAGGACCCCGCTGCCACGGGAGGGTATGACAAAAGATGTTATGCAAGTTCTTTTTCATAAGCACGTATGACTATATTCGGAATATATTCCTACATTACATTGATGAACTGGAGCTAGTTATGTGTCACCCTATGTTATAACTGTTACATGAGGAACCGCATCCGGCATAATTATCCATCACGGATCCAATGCCTACGAGCTTTTCACATATTGATCTTTACTTAGTTACTTTTTCATTGCCACTGTTACAGTCACTACAAAACCAATACTGTTACTTTTGCCACCGTTACCGTTACTTCCATATTACTTTGCTATTAAATACTTTGCTGTAGATATTAAGTCTTTCAGGTGCGGTTGAATTGACAACTCGACTTTTAATACTTGAGAATATTCTTTGGCTCCCCTTGTGTCGAATCAATAAATTTGGGTTGAATACTCTACCCTCGAAAACTGTTGCGATCCCCTATACTTGTGGGTTATCAAGACTATTTTCTGGCGCCGTTGCCGGGGAGAATAGCTCTATTCTTTGAGTCATTTGGGATTTATATCTGTTGATCACTATGAGAAACTTGAAAGATAAAAGAACCAAGATTTTTCCCTCAACTACGAGGGGAGGTAAGGAACTGCCATCTAGCTCTGCACTTGATTCACCTTCTGTTTTGAGTAAACTTGCGACACCTACTCCTGCTATTCATTCTGATATGTCGCATGTTATTGATGATGCCACTTCTGTTATGCATGATGCTTATGATGAAACTACTTCTATGCTTGATAACATTGTGCCATTAGGTGAATTTCTTGATGAACAACTTGCTAGGGCTAGAGAGAATGAAATTATTGAAACTGATAATATTGATGAAAGTGATGATGAAGATTCTCCCCCTAGATATGAATTGCCTGATGTGCCTGAGGGTTATGTTATGGATGAAGAAACTGCTAGAGATCTTTTAGCTTGCAAAGATAGATATGATCTTAAGAAACTGCTAGCTAAGCTGAAAGAAAAATCTTTGAATGCTAGAATGAAATATGACCCTGCTTTTGCTACTTCACCTATCTGTATTTTTGATAAGGATTATGATTTCTCTGTTGATCCTGAGATAATTACTTTGGTTGAATCTGATCCTTTTTATGGCTATGAATCTGAAACTGTTGTGGCACATCTTACTAAATTGAATATATAGCCACCCTGTTCACTAATGAGGAAAAAATTCGTTACTACTATATCCTTAAGTTAAATCCGTTCTCATTAAAGGGTGATGCTAAAATATGGTTTAATTCTCTTGAACCTGGTTGTGTGCGTAGTCCTCAGGATATGATTTATTATTTCTCTGCTAAATACTTCCCCGCTCATAATAAACAAGTTGCCTTAAAGCAAAATATATAATTTTATGCAAATTGAAGAAGAGAGTCTCCCACAAGCTTGGGGGAGGCTTCTCCGATTACTTAATGTTTTTCCTGATCATCCTCTCAAGAAAAATAAAATACTTGATATCTTTTATAATGGACTAACCGATGCTTCCACAGACCACCTGGATAGTTGTGCTAGTTGTGTTTTTAGGGAAAGAACTGTTGATCAAGCTGAATTGCTATTGAATAATATGTTGAGTAATGATAATGATTGGACACTTCCTGAACCAACTCCTAAGCCAACTCCGAAGAAAAGGGGTATTCTGTTTCTCAATCCTGAAGATATGCAAGAGGCAAAGAAATCTATGAAAGAAAAGGGTATTAAAGCTGAAGATGTTAAGAATTTACCACCTATTGAAGAGATACATGGTCTTGATAACCCGACACAGGTAGTAAAGGTAAATTCTCTCTATAGATTTGATAAGGGTGAAATCCCATCTACTAAGTTTGCTAGCCAATGCTTGGATGAGTTTGATAATTTTATTGTTAAACAAGAAAACTTCAATGCTTATGTTGGTAGACAATTGAAACGTAATGCTTATATGATTGAACACTTGAGTGATTATATGTCTAGAGTTAAAGGTGAGTTTAAACTTATTAGTAAACATGCTTCTATGGTTACCACTCAAGTAGAATAAGTGCTTAAAGCTCAGAATGATTTGCTCAATGAATTAAATAATAAGAAAAATGATAATGTTATTAGGGTTGTGACTAGAGGGGGTAAAATGACTCAGGAACCTTTCTATCCTGAGGGCCACCCTAAGAGAATTGAGCAAGATTCTCAGAGAACTAATGTTGATGCACCTAGTTCTTCTAAGAAGAAGAAAAAGAAAAATGATAGGACTTTGCATGCTTCTAGTGAACCTGTTGTTGACACACCTGAGAATCCCAATGATATTTCTATTTCTTATGCTGAAACACAAACTGGTAATGAACATGAACCTAGTGATAATGTTAATGATGATGTTCATGTTGATGCTGAACCTAGCAATAACAATGATGTAGAGATTGAACCTACTGTTGATCTTGATAACCCACAATCAAAGAATCGACGTTATGATAAAAGATTGCTAGGAAGCATGGTAAAGAAAGAGAACCATGGGTTCAAAAACCCATGCCTTTTCCTCCTAAACCATCCAAGAAAAAGGATGATGAGGATTTTGAGCGCTTTGCTGAAATGATTAGACCTATCTTTCTGCGTATGCGTTTGACTGATATGCTTAAAATGAATCCTTATGCTAAGTACATGAAAGATATTGTTACAAATAAAAGAAAGATACCGGAAGCTGAAATTTCCACCATGTTTGCTAATTATACTTTTAAAGGTGGAATACCTAAGAAACTAGGAGATCTAGGAGTACCAACTATACCATGCTCCATTAAAAGAAACTATGTTAAAACTGCTTTATGTGATCTTGGAGCCGGTGTTAGTGTTATGCCTCTCTCTTTATAACGTAGACTTGATTTGAATAAGTTGACACCTACTGAAATATCTTTGCAAATGGCCGATAAATCAACTGATATACCTGTCGGTATTTGTGAGGATGTGCCTGTTGTGGTTGCAAACGTTACTATTTTAACGGACTTTGTTATTCTTGATATTCCCGAGGACGATAGTATGTCGATTATCCTTGGTAGACCCTTTTTAAATACTGTAGGGGCTGTTATTGATTGCAACAAAGGCAATGTCACTTTTTATGTTAACGGTAATGAGCATACGGTACACTTTCTAAGGAAACAACTGAAGGAAATATGCCCTAGAGGCAATAATAAAGTTATTATTTATTTCCTTATATCATGATAAATGTTTATTATTCATGCTAGAATTGTATTAACCGGAAACATAATACATGTGTGAATACATAGACAAACAGAGTGTCACTAGTATGCCTCTACTTGACTAGCTCGTTAATCAAAGATGGTTATGTTTCCTAACCATGAACAAGGAGTTGTTATTTGATTAACGAGATCACATCATTAGGTGAATGATCTGATTGACATGACCCATTCCATTAGCTTAGCACCCGATCGTTTAGTATGTTGCTATTGCTTTCTTCATGACTTATACATGTTCCTATGACTATGAGATTATGCAACTCCCGTTTGCCGGAGGAACACTTTGTGTGCTACCAAACGTCACAACGTAAATGGGGTGATTATAAAGGTGCTCTACAGGTGTCTCCAAAGGTACATGTTGGGTTGGCGTATTTCGAGATTAGGATTTGTCACTCCGATTGTCGGAGAGGTATCTTTGGGCCCTCTCGGTAATGCACATCACATAAGCCTTGCAAGCATTGCAATTAATGAGTTAGTTGCGAGATGATGTATTACGAAACAAGTAAAGAGACTTGCAGGTAACGAGATTGAACTAGGTATTGAGATACCGACGATCGAATCTCGGGCAAGTAACATACCGATGACAAAGGGAACAACGTATGTTGTTATGCGGTCTGACCGATAAAGATCTTCGTAGAATATGTAGGAGCCAATATGAGCATCCAGGTTCCGCTATTGGTTATTGACCGGAGACGTGTCTCGGTCATGTCTACATTGTTCTCGAACCCGTAGGGTCCGCACGCTTAAGGTTTCGATGACAGTTATATTATGAGTTTATGAGTTTTGATGTACCGAAGTTAGTTCGGAGTCCTGGATGTGATCACGGACATGACGAGGAGTCTCAAAATGGTCGAGACATAAATATTGATATATTGGACGGCTATATTCGGACACCGGAAGTGTTCCGGGTGATTTCGGAGAAAACCGGAGAGCCGGAGGGTTACCGGAACCCCCCCGGGAGAAGTAATGGGCCATATGGGCCTTAGTGGAGAGAGAGGGGCAGCCAGAGGTGGGCTGCGCGCCTCCTCCCCCCTGGTCCGAATTGGACTAGGAGAGGGGGGCGGCGCCCCCCCTTTCCCTCTCCCTCCCCACTTCTTTCCCCCTCCTACTAGGAGGAGGACTCCTCCTGGCGCGCCTATAGGGGCCGGCCGGCCTCCTCCCCTTGCTCCTTTATATACGGGGGCAAGGGGGCACCCCTAGACACACAAGTTGATCTTCGTGATCGTTCCTTAGCCGTGTGCGGTGCCCCCCTCCACCATATTCCACCTCGGTCATATTGTAGCGGTGCTTAGGCGAAGCCCTACGACGGTAGTACATCAAGATCGTCACCACGCCGTCGTGCTGACGGAACTGTTCCCCGACACTTTGCTGGATCGGAGTTCGGGGATCGTCATCGAGCTGAACGTGTGCTAGAACTCGGAGGTGCCGTAGTTTCGGTGCTTGATCGGTCGGGCCGTGGAGACGTACGACTACATCAACCAAACGCTTCCATTGTCGATCTACAAGGGTACGTAGATCACACTCTCCCCTCTCGTTGCTATGCATCACCATGATCTTGCGTGTGCGTAGGAATTTTTTTGAAATTACTACGTTTCCCAACAGTGGCATCCGAGCCTAGGTTTTATATGTTGATGTTATATGCACGAGTAGAACACAAGTGAGTTGTGGGCGATATAAGTCATACTGCTTACCAGCATGTCATACTTTGGTTCGGCGGTATTGTTGGACGAAGCGGCCCGGACTGACATTACGCGTACGCTTACGCGAGACCGGTTCTCCCGACGTGCTTTGCACATAGGTGGCTTGCGGGTGACAGTTTCTCCAACTTTAGTTGAACCGAGTGTGGCTACGCCCGGTCCTTGCGAAGGTTAAAACAGCACCAACTTGACAAACTATCGTTGTGGTTTTGATGCGCAGGTAAGATTGGTTCTTGCTTAAGCCCGTAGCAGCCACGTAAAACTTGCAACAACAAAGTAGAGGACGTCTAACTTGTTTTTGCAGGGCCTGTTGTGATGTGATATGGTCAAGACATGATGCTAAATTTTATTGTATGAGATGATCATGTTTTGTAACCAAGTTATCAGCAACTGGCAGGAGCCATATGGTTGTCGCTTTATTGTATGCAATGCAATCGCGCTGTAATGCTTTACTTTATCACTAAGCGGTAGCGATAGTCGTGGAAGCATAAGATTGGCGAGACGACAACGATGCTACGATGGAGATCAAGGTGTCGCGCCGGTGACGATGGTGATCATGACGGTGCTTCGAAGATGGAGATCACAAGCACAAGATGATGATGGCCATATCATATCACTTATATTGATTGCATGTGATGTTTACCTTTTATGCATCTTATCTTGCTTTGATTGACGGTAGCATTATAAGATGATCTCTCACTAATTATCAAGAAGTGTTCTCCCTGAGTATGCACCATTGCGAAAGTTCTTCGTGCTGAGACACCACGTGATGATCGGGTGTGATAGGCTCTACGTTCAAATACAACGGGTGCAAAACAATTGCACATGCGGAATACTCAGGTTATACTTGACGAGCCAAGCATATACAGATATGGCCTCGGAACACGGAGACCGAAAGGTCGAGCGTGAATCATATAGTAGATATGATCAACATAGTGATGTTCACCAATGAAACTACTCCATCTCACGTGATGATCGGACACGGTTTAGTTGATTTGGATCACGTAATCACTTGGAGGATTAGAGGGATGTCTATCTAAGTGGGAGTTCTTTAAGTAAATTAATTGAACCTAAATTTATCATGAAACTTAGTACCTGATAGTATCTTGCTTGTTTATGCTTGATTGTAGATAGATGGCTCGTGCTGTTGTTCCATTGAATTTTAATGCGTTCCTTGAGAAAGCAAAGTTGAAAGATGATGGTAGCAATTACACGGACTGGGTCCGTAACTTGAGGATTATCCTCATTGCTGCACAGAAGAATTATGTCCTGGAAGCATCGCTGGGTGCCAGGCCTGCTGCTGGAGCAACACCAGATGTTATGAACGTCTGGCAGAGCAAAGCTGATGACTACTCGATAGTTCAGTGTGCCATGCTTTACGGCTTAGAATCGGGACTTCAACAACGTTTTGAACGTCATGGAGCATATGAGATGTTCCAGGAGTTGAAGTTAATATTTCAAGCAAATGCCCGGATTGAAAGATATGAAGTCTCCAATAAGTTCTATAGCTGCAAGATGGAGGAGAACAGTTCTGTCAGTGAGCATATACTCAAAATGTCTGTGTATAATAATCACTTGATTCAATTGGGAGTTAATCTTCCAGATGATTGCGTCATTGACAGAATTCTCCAATCACTGCCACCAAGCTACAAGAGCTTCATGATGAACTATAATATGCAAGGGATGAATAAGACTATTCCCGAGCTCTTCGCAATGCTAAAAGCTGCGGAGGTAGAAATCAAGGAGCATCAAGTGTTGATGGTCAACAAGACCACTAGTTTCAAGAAAAAGGGCAAAGGGAAGAAGAAAGGGAACTTCAAAAAGAACGGCAAGCAAGTTGCTACTCAAGAGAAGAAACCCAAACCTGGACCTAAGCCTGAAATTGAGTGCTTCTACTGCAAGCAGACTGGTCACTGGAAGTGGAACTGCCCCAAGTATTTGGCGGATAAGAAGGATGGCAAGGTGAACAAAGGTATATGTGATATACATGTTATTGATGTGTACCTTACTAATGCTCGCAGTAGCACCTGGGTATTTGATACTGGTTCTGTTGCTAATATTTGCAACTCGAAATAGGTACTACGGATTAAGCGAAGATTGGCTAAGGACGAGGTGACGATGCGCGTGGGAAACGGTTCCAAAGTCGATGTGATCGCAGTCGGCACGCTACCTCTACATCTACCTTCGGAATTAATATTAGACCTAAATAATTGTTATTTGGTGCCAGCGTTAAGCATGAACATTATATCTGGATCTTGTTTGATGCGAGACGGTTATTCATTTAAATCTCAGAATAATGGTTGTTCTATTTATATGAGTAATATCTTTTATGGTCATGCACCCTTAAAGAGTGGTCTATTTTTATTGAATCTCGATAGTAGTGACACACATATTCATAGTGTTGAAGCCAAAAGATGCAGAGTTGATAATGATAGTGCAACTTATTTGTGGCACTGCCGTTTAGGTCATATCGGTGTAAAGCACATGAAGAAACTCCATACTGACGGACTTTTGGAACCACTTGATTATGAATCACTTGGTACTTGCGAACCGTGCCTCATGGGCAAGATGACTAAAACACCGTTCTCCGGTACTATGGAGAGAGCAACGGATTTATTGGAAATCATACATACATACAGATGTATGTGGTCCGATGAATATTGAGGCTCGTGGCGGATATCGTTATTTTCTCACCTTCACAGATGACTTAAGCAGATATGGGTATATCTACTTAATGAAACATAAGTCTGAAACGTTTGAAAAGTTCAAAGAATTTCAGAGTGAAGTTGAAAATCATCGTAACAAGAAAATAAAGTTTCTACGATCTGATCGTGGAGGAGAATATTTGAGTTACGAGTTTGGTGTACATTTGAAAAATTGTGGAATAGTTTCGCAACTCACGCCACCCGGAACACCACAGCGTAATGGTGTGTCCGAACGTCGTAATCGTACTTTACTAGATATGGTGCGATCAATGATGTCTCTTACTGATTTACCTCTATCGTTTTGGGGACACGCTCTAGAGACGGCCGCATTCACGTTAAATAGGGCACCATCAAAATCCGTTGAGACGACGCCTTATGAACTGTGGTTTGGCAAGAAACCAAAGTTGTCGTTCCTGAAAGTTTGGGGCTGTGATGCTTATGTGAAAAAGCTTCAACCTGATAAGCTTGAACCCAAATCGGAGAAATGTGTCTTCATAGGATATCCAAAGGAAACTATTGGATACACCTTCTATCACAGATCCGAAGGCAAAACTTTTGTTGCTAAGTTCGGAAACTTTCTAGAGAAGGAGTTTCTCTCGAAAGAAGTGAGTGGGAGGAAAGTAGAACTTGACGAGGTAACTGTACCTGCTCCCTTATTGGAAAGTAGTGCATCACAGAAAACTGTTTCTGTGACACCTACACCAGTTAGTGAGGAAGCTAATGATGATGATCATGAAACTTCAGAACAAGATACTACTGAACCTCGTAGATCAACCAGAGTGAGATCCGCGCCAGAGTGGTACGGTAATCCTGTTCTGTAAGTCATGCTACTAGATCATGATGAACCTACGAACTGTGAAGAAGCGATGGTGAACCCAGATTCCGCAAAATGGCTTGAAGCCATGAAATCTGAGATGGGATCCATGTATGAGAACAAAGTATGGACTTTGGTTGACTTGCCCGATGATCGGCAATCAATTGAGAATAAATGGATCTTCAAGAAGAAGACTGACGCTGACGGTAATATTACTGTCTACAAAGCTCGACTTTTCGCAAAAGGTTTTCGGCAAGTTCAAGGGATTGACTACGATGAGACCTTCTCACCCGTAGCGATGCTTAAGTCTGTCCGAATCATGTTAGCAATTGCCGCATTTTATGATTATGAAATTTGGCAGATGGATGTCAAAACTGCATTCCTGAATGGATTTCTGGAAGAAGAGTTGTATATGATGCAACCAGAAGGTTTTGTCGATCCAAAGGGAGCTAACAAAGTGTGCAAGCTCCAGTGATCCATTTATGGACTGGTGCAAGCCTCTCGGAGTTGGAATAAACGCTTTGATAGTGTGATCAAAGCATTTGGTTTTATACAGACTTTTGGAGAAGCCTGTATTTACAAGAAAGTGAGTGGGAGCTCTGTAGCATTTCTGATATTATATGTAGATGACATATTACTAATTGGAAATGATATAGAATTTCTGGATAGCATAAAGGGATACTTGAATAAGAGTTTTTCAATGAAAGACCTCGGTGAAGCTGGTTACATATTAGGCATTAAGATCTATAGAGATAGATCAAGACTCTTAATTGGACTTTCACAAAGCACATACCTTGACAAAGTTTTGAAGAAGTTCAAAATGGATCAAGCAAAGAAACGGTTCTTGCCTGTGTTACAAGGTGTGAAGTTGAGTAAGACTCAATGCCCGACCACTGCAGAAGATAGAGAGAATATGAAAGATGTTCCCTATGCTTCAGCCATAGGCTCTATCATGTATGCAATGCTGTGTACCAGACCTGATGTGTGCCTTGCTATAAGTCTAGCAGGGAGGTACCAAAGTAATCCAGGAGTGGATCACTGGACAACGGTCAAGAACATCCTGAAATACCTGAAAAGGACTAAGGATATGTTTCTCATATATGGAGGTGAAAAAGAGCTCATCGTAAAAGGTTACGTTGATGCAAGCTTTGACACTGATCCGGACGATTCTAAATCGCAAACCGGATACGTGTTTACATTAAACGGTGGAGCTGTCAGTTGGTGCAGTTCTAAACAAAGCGTTGTAGCGGGATCTACATGTGAAGCGGAGTACATAGCTGCTTCGGAAGCAGCAAATGAAGGAGTCTGGATGAAGGAGTTCATATCCGATCTAGGTGTCATACCTAGTGCATCGGGTCCAATGAAAATCTTTTGTGACAATACTGGTGCAATTGCCTTGGCAAAGGAATCCAGATTTCACAAGAGAACCAAGCACATCAAGAGACGCTTCAATTCCATCCGGGATCTAGTCCAGGTGGGAGACATAGAGATTTGCAAGATACATACGGATCTGAATGTTGCAGACCCGTTGACTAAGCCTCTTCCACGAGCAAAACATGATCAGCACCAAGGCTCCATGGGTGTTAGAATCATTACTGTGTAATCTAGATTATTGACTCTAGTGCAAGTGGGAGACTGAAGGAAATATGCCCTAGAGGCAATAATAAAGTTATTATTTATTTCCTTATATCATGATAAATGTTTATTATTCATGCTAGAATTGTATTAACCGGAAACATAATACATGTGTGAATACATAGACAAACAGAGTGTCACTAGTATGCCTCTACTTGACTAGCTCGTTAATCAAAGATGGTTATGTTTCCTAACCATGAACAAGGAGTTGTTATTTGATTAACGAGATCACATCATTAGGTGAATGATCTAATTGACATGACCCATTCCATTAGCTGAGCACCCGATCGTTTAGTATGTTGCTATTGCTTTCTTCATGACTTATACATGTTCCTATGACTATGAGATTATGCAACTCCCGTTTGCCGGAGGAACACTTTATGTGCTACCAAACGTCACAACGTAAATGGGTGATTATAAAGGTGCTCTACAGGTGTCTCCAAAGGTACATGTTGGGTTGGCGTATTTCGAGATTAGGATTTGTCACTCCGATTGTCGGAGAGGTATCTCTGGGCCCTCTCAGTAATGCACATCACATAAGCCTTGCAAGCATTGCAACTAATGAGTTAGTTGCGAGATGATGTATTACGAAACGAGTAAAGAGACTTGCTGCTAACGAGATTGAACTAGGTATTGAGATACCGACGATCGAATCTCGGGCAAGTAACATACCGATGACAAAGGGAACAACGTATGTTGTTATGCGGTCTGACCGATAAAGATCTTCGTAGAATATGTAGGAGCCAATATGAGTATCCAGGTTCCGCTATTGGTTATTGACCGGAGACGTGTCTCGGTCATGTCTACATTGTTCTCGAACCCGTAGGGTCCGCACGCTTAAGGTTTCGATGACAGTTATATTATGAGTTTATGAGTTTTGATGTACCGAAGTTAGTTCGGAGTCCCGGATGTGATCACGGACATGACGAGGAGTCTCGAAATGGTCGAGACATAAAGATTGATATATTGGACGGCTATATTCGGACACCGGAAGTGTTCCGGGTGATTTCGGAGAAAACCGGAGAGCTGGAGGGTTACCGGAACCCCCGCGGGAGAAGTAATGGGCCATATGGGCCTTAGTGGAGAGAGAGAGGGGCAGCCAGAGGTGGGCTGCACGCCTCCTCCCCCCTAGTCCGAATTGGACTAGGAGAGGGGGGCGGCGCCCCCCCTTTCCCTCTCCCTCCCCACTTCTTTCCCCCTCCTAGTAGGAGTCCTACTCCTACTAGGAGGAGGACTCCTCCTGGCATGCCTATAGGGGCCGGCCGGCCTCCTCCCCTTGCTCCTTTATATACGGGGGCAAGGGGGCACCCCTAGACACACAAGTTGATCTTCGTGATTGTTCCTTAGCCGTGTGCGGTGCCCCCTCCACCATATTCCACCTCGGTCATATTGTAGCGGTGCTTAGGTGAAGCCCTGCGACGATAGTACATCAAGATCGTCACCACGCCGTCGTGCTGACGGAACTCTTCCCCGAAACTTTGTTGGATCGGAGTCCGGGGATCGTCATCGAGCTGAACGTGTGCTAGAACTCGGAGGTGCCGTAGTTTCGGTGCTTGATCGGTCGGGCCGTGGAGACGTACGACTACATCAACCAAACGCTTCCGTTGTCGATCTACAAGGGTAGTAGATCACACTCTCCCCTCTCGTTGCTATGCATCACCATGATCTCGCGTGTGCGTAGGAATTTTTTTGAAATTACTACGTTTCCCAACAACAACCTTAAGTCCATAGTATCAATTCAATTGGAAAAATCCCAACGATTACTATTGGAGGTTTTGAATTTCCTCTTCCCACTATCAAGAAGAAATATGATATTCTTATTGTTGGGGACGTGCATATCCCTGTTGAGGTAACCTAGTGTTATTCGAAAATTCTCCGGTTTCATGTTATTTGAAAAGAGTTTGTTAACAAGACTTGATCAACCTTGTTAGTGGATTCCTTTTGATGAGCATGAGATGTGTAACATCCCGAAATTCTAAATTTTGGAATGTTATATTAAATAAATAGTTTTGATTGTTTATTTGATTGTGGTGTGGATGCTTGTGTGAAATTTGAAACTTTTTGAAAGTTGAATGAGAGGGAATGAAATGACTTTCCCAAACTTTCTCTTTACATTTATGATCTACATGAATTCAAATTTATTTCATCACAAAACCCTAGAGTGAAGATGATATGACTCTTCCATTTAAATAAATGAAAAGGGTTTTGAAAAGATTTGAATTCCATTTGGAAATATTTCAAATTCACAAACTTTATGCAACTCAATGATTTTCATGAGAGAAGATAAAATGACTTCTTCAAATTATATGAAATATGAGTTGGAAGTTTAAAGGAATCAAATTGAAAGGCCGGTTGAAATTATTTTGAAACCCACTTTCAAATTGGAGTTATTTGGTTTTATTGAAATTATTTTTCTCCAAAAATATAATATATGGAAAATAGGGTAAAATGATTCCCTACAATAGAAAAATGGATTTGAAATCATTTTGGGTATTTTAAAATATATTTATTTCATTTTAAATGAACCATTAGCACTGTTTACATCACTTGAAATTTTGTGGATTTTATTTGTCTTTGAAAAATAGTTCATGTTGTAGAATTTACTTTTCTGAAGATTTTGGTATATATTATGCCTATAGAGTTGTGTTTTTTTCGAGTTCTTCAATGTTTCAAAAAAGAGAAGAAAACCGCCAGGCCAGCTGGCCCAGCCCCAGCGTGGCCAGCCGCCAGGCAGCGACGCTAGCCACCGCCCCACGTCCAAGGCAGCAGCGCCCCAGCGCCCATGTTCCAAAAAAACGAGCGCCTCCACGTCGCTCGATCGACTCCCTTCGCTCGTCCGTTTTCTCCCTCCCCACGCCCGATATCTCTCTCACACCTGGCGCTTGGCCCCACCTCTTCTTTCTTATTTCCCATGAACAGAAACAACAAAACACACGCGTACACGCATCGGCACCGCTCCGCGTCCGATCTTCGTGGAAAACCTATCCCAAGACAACCCCAGGCCCAAGAAATATGTCATATAAATAGCCACGACCTTCCTCGACCAATTCCCTTCGAAACCCCTCACCAAAACCCAGCATATCGTCCGCTATCATCGTTCCAATCTGGATGCAGACGCGGCAGTTCATCGCAAGTTTCCGACGCCGGTGAGAGATCCCGATCATCCTCCTTTTTGGGTTTCGACATCTCATGATCCTTAGACTCTCTTTGACATGGTTTTGCACTCCCTCTCCATCTACAGAAGCCATCCCAACCTCGACGTCTTCTCCGGAGCATCCGGAGCACCGAGGTTCACCGCTTCGTTCCGTCGCCGTTCGTCATCGCCGACCATCTCCGACTCCACCACAGGACGAGCCAAACCTCACCGCAGCCTCCGGACACCTCCGCCGCCGCCTGCGACCACTGGAGCCGCCACCACACTGGAACAGAGCCGCCCTAACGTACGTTCCCGTTCTCTATAAGCGTTCAGTTCATCTGTTCGTTTTAGTAAAAAAACGTTTTGGTTTAATTAGGTCGGTTTAGCTTTTGGTTTATATATGGTTCAGTCGGTTAGATCGAACCGGTTTGCCAACTTTCTGTTTTTAAATGGACGTGCACGTTTCTGTTAAGTCTCGGCCAAGCGACATTTAGTTACAGATCGCTCACCTCCTAGCCCATTAGACTACCCGTTTTGTTTAATTTATTTTATTTTGTTTCTGTTTCAAAAAACAAAATAGTTCTGTTTTTAGAAATTCAATACCTTTTATGTTTTAGATCCAAACTGAGTGATTGTTTTTGCGTTGTGTCACAAATTTGTTTAAGTTTCTGTTTGTGTACTTAGGTTTCAAATTTGAGTAGTTTAAACTTGAGTTTGTGAAATTTGTTCAAATCACTAATTTGGTCATATTTTGAGTTTTACAAAGTATTTTTGATTGATTCTTTTTGCTACTGTTTTATTATGGTTTTTCCTATCCAGTAGCATATAGTTATTTATTTTTTTAGTTTATTTTAAATTAGGTTTATTGCAGAAACAGTATTGTTTTGCTTATGTAGTTGTTTTAGTCATATAACTAGTGTTTTTAATTATTTTTAGTTAACTCTTTTTGTAGCTTCTCAATTGTTGTTATATATTTCTGTTAGACTACAGTAGTTAAGTTTTTGTAGTTATCTATTAGTGTTTAGCTACTGTTTTAGTATTTGTTTGTTTAGTTCATAGTGATAGTTGATAATAATAGTTTTATTAGTTTCAAAAGTAAATTATGTTTGCCACTTAAATATATGTTGTTATTGATACTATTATTTAGAAGTAAATTATTTTTCATAACTATTTTAGTATTATTTATTATTGTCTTAGTGCTTTGTTAGTTGTTATAGTTTTTCTAGTGTTAACTAGATAGTTATAGTAGTTTTTATATTAGTTCTTTTTTTGCTAGTTATTAATTTAGTAAATTATTTTCTGTTGTTGCATTAGGATTTATAGTTTCTTTGCTATAGAGAAGTTATTAGAGTAATTTAGTGTTGCTACGAGAGTATTGGTTGATATTGTGTGAGTTGATTTCTCCCTTTTCCTTGAAGTTTTCTTTGGAATTTCATTTGGTTTTCTTTGATTTCATTATTATTTTCTTTATTGCTTTTTGATTGTTATTTTGATTGTTAGAGTTGATTGCTAGAATTGTTGCTTATGTGAATTCAATGTTTGACTATATAGATTTTTCATCGAAGAGTTACGTATAGTGCTATCAAGTGTTCCGAGAGCGTTATTATCTTCATCAAGTATTACCAGGCAAGTTCACTTTGACCATGTTTTCCATACCTTTGTTTATTTGCATGTAGTAGCACCCTTTCAACAATCCCTCCAGTAGTGTTATTGAATCTTGTAGTTGAGTAGAATGCATGAGGTAGGAACCCATCTCCCTGTTACCGAACCCGGGACGTTATATATTTTTAATGCTACGCTATAGACTATAGTAGACGGGGTTTGGTACGAGTGCATGAGAGTGGTGTGAAGAAGGAGGACTCTACGTCAATGGCGACAACTTCATGATGGCACCGGCAAGGACTGCATCTTCACGACTCCTCAAGATTTCGAGACTCGAGACAAGAATTCAATACACACTACTGGGTGAAGGACGGTTTACGGGCACCCTGGAGAAACTAGTGGTTGGCCAGGATGCATGGAGAAGCGTCATGACATCTTGCAGAAAGCTTCACCCAGACTCAAAGAGACGGAAGAATACTTCATGCCCGGAAGCTTACCTGTGCAACCACAAGTCACTATGGGCTCTGGCTTGGTTGACCTTAGTGGTGACTCTGGCTGGGACGGTGCTAGCAGATGTAGAACTACGGTAGGATTGGATGAGCACCGGA
Organism: Triticum urartu; assembly: GCF_056163025.1. Classification (NCBI taxonomy): domain Eukaryota; kingdom Viridiplantae; phylum Streptophyta; class Magnoliopsida; order Poales; family Poaceae; genus Triticum; species Triticum urartu. The sequence goes on along the minus strand of NC_141876.1, from coordinate 482,837,714 downwards.
TAGTGGTCAGAGGAACTCTTCGAAAGACCATGTTTCGGTCATCTTGTTCTCAAACACCCTGAGGTGCGGGAACGTAAAAGAGGGATCGAATCTTGCGGGTAAAGTGTACAAACCTCTGCAGAGGGTTAAAACCTAATCGATTAGCCGTGTCCCCGGTTATGGACAATTTGAGCCTCTGGACTTGGATCTATCTCAGAACTCTCAACACAAGACTGGTAAATTAATTGTGGGCAACTTATGAGGATTTGGGCTATGAGACATCGGTTGGTGGAACCATGTCATGATAGAAAACTCCATAGTACAGACTCCGAATAATTCCTTCTTGTAGGGAAAATAAAACCAGCTTTTACACAAACAACTCAGACCCAGAGCCACAAAGCCATATTGCATATAGAATAGTTTTATCAATCTGCTTTCTCTTATTGTGATCTTGCTAGTACATTCAATGTACTGACCTACACGGCTGCAACGTATCATGTTGCAGGATTTTTCTCCGACGAGTAAGAGTTACGTCATAGTGTTACGATCTACACTCAACCTGCCGATGGCGTTACTGGGACTCCACACCCATTTATTTGTTTCTGCTGTTACTGCTGAGGTATATATCAGTTTTACGTTATTTATACATGTGATTGCACTTTGATATATACATTGATGAACTGTGTGTGCCAGCATACCGATCCAGGGATGGCACAGATACACAGAGGCTTGACCGTCTGAGGTCGGGTCGCTACAGATATGGTATCAGAGCACATGTTGACTGTAGGACGTGACCCTAGAAATCGGAAAGCCCCAGGACAGGAAATCTCAAAAAAAATTATTTTCAAAAAAATATCCCTTACTTCTTATCTTTTCTGATTTTATAAAATACCCTCTCTTACCTCAAATAGTTAGAATATACCCCTTTTCTCTTTTGACCACACGGAGGATCAACTGAAGCCGCTCCAAGAAGGACAAGATATCGGAGAACCAATGACCATTTCAGAGTAAACAAGATTTGACCATGCATTAGAAGATTTGAAGCTACAACAGTTGAAGACTCCGGAGACTCGAAGAATCTGAAGACTCTAAAGATTTATTTGACTTTTAGAAGACCAAACCCCTGTTAAATACTTATGTTATATGCGACGATTTGTGAGTTGTCATTTATTTGATGTTTTTCCGACAGCCACTGACGGTGTCCTGGACTAGGGGGTACTCACCACGTCGTCTCCCGATCTGTTAGATTGGGCCGAGGACCCACATGGCCATATACTCATGGGCCAGTCCGGACAACTGTCGCATACATGGAAGATTCCACAAGACTTGGTGATCAAGAAAAGGACTCCTCCCCACCGGCGTATTCGGCTAGGACTCTTGTTATCCTAGGCCTCTGGTGCATTATATAAACCGAGACCAGGCTAGTCGATAGATCATATACATACAATCATACCATAGGCTAGCTTCTAGGGTTTAGCCTCTCTGATCTCGTGGTAGATCTACTATTGTACTACCCATATCATCAATATTAATCAAGCAGGACATATGGTTTTACCTCCATCAAGAGGGCCCGAACCTGGGTAAAACATCGTGTTCCCTGCCTCATGTCACCATCCACCTTAGACACATAGTTCGGGACCCCCTACCCAAGATCCGCCGGTTTTGACACCGACATTGGTGCTTTCATTGAGAGTTCCACTGTGTGATCGGCAAAAGGATCGATGGCTCATCTGCAGGTCAACTGCGATGCCGGCATCTTCATCGCCGGCTCGACTGGTCACCTTGGCTCGACCGAGGACCGTGCTCCATCTCGGATCGTCATGTTCGGACGAGGGCCTTCATCAACATCAACTCTGATCTCTATCAAGATCATGGAGGAATCATCCATGGAGCTCGGGGGCTCAACGTCAACATTGCCCTCGGGCGACCGTGCTGTTTTTTCGAACAGCAAACTTGTATCCGCTGCCACCACCTCTTATAGCATCGCTTTGACGATCCTTGTGATGGAATTGTGCGGAATTGAGTCTACAACAACCCTGGAAAATTTCGTCGAGTTCCGATGGAGGAATCTCCGACAATCTACGATATACCAGAGCTCTGTCAAATCTGAACGGGAATCTGGACGAGTTTAGGGCGTGGTCTCCAGAGCCCAGCTCGGAGGTTCTTTAGAAGATCCAACCGTTCATCTACTGCGGAAATCCCATATCTACCACCCCTCCAAAATTCAGCTTGATCCAACGGTTCAAACTCCGGGAAACTTCCTATGAGTGGACCAATTTTCGGATCTGTTTTCTGCGCGGATACGGATCCGACCCAAATTCATGTTTGGTTATGAACGTGATATTGGACAACCTTTTTTAAGGAATTTTCTTCTATGGTATTGTGCATTGTTTTTAAACACGTACCCATAAAAATTTTAAGCCTCCTTCGAGGTAATCTTCACCATCATGCTGGTGTCAAACCAGTCCGACTGTATTGCTCCACGGCTGCCGACCTGCGCTAGACACGTCGCCGCTTTATTGAGCCGAGCTTAATTCTTTCGATCATCATCTCGGCAAGCCGAACAAGAGTTCGGCATCGCGAAGGATAAATCATCACCAACATCGCCGCCCCACGGATTACACGGAGCGGGAACACAGGCATCGTCGCATGGTCACTTTATCAAACCGACATTATCCGCGTCACAAGTTACGACCCGCGTCGGCATGGCCGCACTGTTGCTTCTTCAAGCTGATGTTCATCACGCCGAACTGCTTCAACACCCCGGCTGACACGGCAGCTGCAACGTCTCCTTACCGACCTGCTCCGTCTCCTCGGCTAGACCATCTCTTCATCAACTTACTTTGGAGACTTCGGCGTCACCAGCCGACCAGCTTCATCGCATTAGTTGGATCACGGGCTTTTCCTCGGCGAGCCAACCTTTGCTAGCATCGCCAGGCCATCGCTTTATCACCCATCAGGCAATGGGTGTGCGGATTGATTCCTGATTTTGGGAGTCGCTTTTCTTCGGATTGCTACAACAAATAAACCAGGTGCTATTAATCCTAGTATTTTTTGCTTGTTTGGGTTTATTTTTTCCAAGGAATTATTACTCTGGTTTGTCCATCATCTGTACACAGGTCTATCAAATGATGGCCGCATTAACGATGGTCGCGTGGTGGTTCGGTCAGTTTCCGTACATAGTCCGGCGAACGCCGCATCCGGAACTCGGACCGACCTGTGAATTCAGGCTTTGCCACGCCTTTACCGCATCACGCCGACGCCCTGCATCGACATTGACTTCGGCGCCAGGCCATATTTCTTTTATTACTCACTTTGCATAAATTATTTATTATGCAATGATTTTTTTAAATTATTATTATTACTATTATCTCCGGTTTGCACTATTTTTTGTGCACAGGAAAATGATCCGGGGACTTCATCGTCACTCTGCCAGTCTGCATTGACCGTGCTATGTCACCACTTCGGCGTGTCGAGCTCTCCGCCCCGCCACCTCGGGGCCGGCTTGGGGGATGGAACCTTGTACCGCATCAAGCTCGGACCGCGTCATCAATGCCGAACACATTAACCAGCTAAGTCGCTTTCATGCTCAAAGTTTTAATTTTTAACTTGTGTTCGGTTCGACCAAGCATTATACTTTTTTGGAAAAAAGTTGCTTGTAAAAAATTTCCTTGTCCAAACCTTGTTTGTGACACACACATTCAAATACCCCGTTTACTTGGGGGCTTCCTTTATGAAGCTTTTCCTCTTGCATATGATTATACTTGTACGGCTTCGTTCCTTGTTCGTTTATTACGCCATAATATGCACCATATTGACTTAAGCGATTTGCAAGTTAGGTTGCCTAGCTCCTGTGCTTACCCCTACGTTCGCGATTGTTCGGCTAGGGAGTAAAGGGAGCACCTCTGCGATTGTCACGACCGGGTCCTCCAAGCTCTGACCTCAGACTGGGTGAAGCCGAAAGCTAGCGCTCTTATTATTTCCAATCACGGTCGGCACACAACGGAACTCATGAGTACAAAAAATCTATTGCACAAGTCTCATAGCAATAATGAGCACCGAAGAAAGGTATCGGTGGGGGTACTATTTTCTTCGAAGATGCTTCTTACACTTCGTCTGTAATATAGCATAAGTTCCCTGAGCGCGCTTTGTCTGTTACAGCCTTATGGCCCGGTTGCCTGGTTATCGGAAACACTGTCGATATTCTCGACAGGTGGAGTACATAACACTTTTCGGTCCTTGACCGAAGAGGGAGAAGCCGACGGTCGGTTAAGACGCGTTTAAAGTTCGGTTGAACAAAGATATGATATAAGTACTTCGGTACATACAATCATTATACATAAAATTCTGTTACCCAAGTCACTTGGGGGCTCTTAAAATCTATATATGAGCTGTAAATGTGTTTTCTTCTTGGTCGTTGTCAAAACACGACAGAAGCATTCTTTTTTTCCAAGACCAATTTTCGGATTGGCACCGAACACTTGATCTTGTTCGGACGTCAAGTTTTTACTGACGTTTTTTTGGTTTTCCAAGCTTATGGCACTTTTAAACTATTTGTGTGTTTTCAGCACAAGTCTTGCAGTGCAATGCCAGACACCTTTATAGATTCGGCAAAAATATTCTCAGATATTGCTATATATGCATCGGTTTCGAATTGTGTCTTCGGTCAATAGTTGGGTTGCCCGGCTCCTACACTTGCTTCCTATGTTCCGCTTTGTTCGGCTAGGCGTGCAAAGGGAGAACCACTGCGATTGTGCTTCCAGCTCACACGGTTAAGCACCTTAGTGGAGAAAGCCGAAAACTGACTGTCACAATAAGCGTAAATTGGTTAGCGATCCGATGACTGTGTTAAATGACGGGCCACTCATAATAATGGTCGAAGTGTTTACGGCTTGACCTCGGTTGTCGCCGAACACTACCGGGGGCTATTAACTGGCCTCCCAAACTAAATCCTCGATATTTTGCTCTTACATTAGTGCTGAGGTTTCATGATCATGCTTAGCATGACAACCCAAAGAAAGGAACCGATAGCGGGACTATTTTCTCTGGAAGACATTTCTTATGTTAAACAGTAATATAACATATCTCTCTGCGTACCTTTGTTTATAAAACCGTATGGCCAGATTGCCTTGTTTGCCGTAAATCTTTGCCCTCATAAAGGCTTTATAAAGTAGGACAAACACTCCTCGGCTACTAGCCGAGGAGGTGGAAGCCGATGGTCGGTCAACAAAGTTTTGTACAATGCGGATCTGAGCATTAATGACGTAAAGTACTTGGATACATAGAGTCATTACACATAATTTGTGATTTTACTACGGATATCGATCCTTAATTCGGCCACCCGTGCCCGCATTAAGGCTCGGGGGCTACTGGGCTTCGGGCTTATTATATTTACAAATATTAAAGGGGTACATCGATCCCCTGATCTGGTGTTGCCACCCGACCAGTGTCTCGGGGGCTACTGCATTGCATGTCCAATGCAGAAAATTTTATGTGCAATATAGTTTCTGAGGAGATTTTGATCCTCAGGTTGGTAGGCCGCACCCAACCTGAGTCTTGAGGACTGAGCACACCGCTTTAGTGTCCCGAAGTATTCTGCCGAGCTAGGACTTTATCCTCAGACCGATTTTGCAAATTAACCTGAGTCTCAGCGGCTACTGGGATCAGCGGTCTTACGTCATCCTTCAGGTGCATCTCGGGTTTTAGACCGATACACACCTTGAGGGCTACTGACTATATATCTTCACAGAGAATAAATTGCACCAATAAAAAATATTGACAAAAAATCGGCCCACAGTAGGGGTGGTGCACCACCTCGGAAGCAGTCCGGCATAAAGCTCGGGCGCTAGTGGCTGGCTCCATAGAGGGCATTTCCGGCATTAAGCTCGGCTAAACTCCTTCAACTTTTTTGGACCAAGATGATCTATGACATCTTGGATATAGTCCGGCGTTGGAGCTTGGACATAGTCCAGCGTTGGAGCTTGGACACAGTCCGGCGTTGGAGCTCGGATACATTTCGGCGTTGGAGCTCGGAAGCAGTTTGACATTGGTGCTCGGCTGCAAAAAATACCTCGAATGCAGTCCGGCGTTAGAGCTCGGACGCAAGAGGACACTGCCTCCCAGGAACAACTTCAAACCCGAGGTGTGGCATAAAAATAACAAGGCATTGATAAAGGTCGGAAACTTAAAGGGGCTCCTCGGATACCCGACGTGTAAGCTCGTCGAATGCATTTCGGCGATCCTCAAGATCGAAGATTTGTTGAACCAGTTTTCAAGACCGACAACCGAAGATGAAGAACAGTTCGGAAGAATCGAGGAGCGTCCCTAACTTGAAGACCGGTTCAGGGGGCTACTGATGGTGTCCTGGACTAGGGGGTACTCACCACGTCGTCTCCCGATCTGTTAGATTGGGCCGAGGACCCACATGGCCGTATACTCATGGGCCAGTCCGGACAACTGCCGCATACATGGAAGATTCCACAAGACTTGGTGATCAAGAAAAGGACTCCTCCCCACCGGCGTATTCGGCTAGGACTCTTGTTATCCTAGGCCTCTGGTGCATTATATAAACCGAGGCCAGGCTAGTCGATAGATCATATACATACAATCATACCATAGGCTAGCTTCTAGGGTTTAGCCTCTCTAATCTCGTGGTAGATCTACTCTTGTACTACCCATATCATCAATATTAATCAAGTAGGACGCAGGGTTTTACCTCCATCAAGAGGGCCCAAACCTGGGTAAAACATCGTGTTCCCTGCCTCCTATTACCATCTGCCTTAGACGCATAGTTCGGGACCCCCTACCCGAGATCCGCCGGTTTTGACACCGACAGCCACAAATAAAACCCATTTTCAAAACTATTGTTTGTATTGTGTGTATCCCTCCTCACCTCTCTCTTATCTCACCCTAAAACCCTTGGACCCAGTAGATGATGAATGAAGTTGGACTGGTATTCTCTGGACCGAAAACCTAACCGGAAGCAGAGCTATGGATTCAGAACATGGAGAATCACTTCGGGAGCAATTTGATTTCAAGGAAGAATGAGGTATCGTACGCTCTTCAGTACTTTGAAGGAAGTGCTGCAACATGGTGGCAGATGCATCAAGCTATACAGGGATGGAATGGAGCAAGGACTTGGGAAGAATTGAAGAAGACTCTAACAAGATCCGGTCTTATCCGGAAGCACCATGATACCCCAAGAAATAAACCTTGTGCCTGCAAGATTTGCGGAGAAATAGGACACACCCAGGAGAAACACAAGGATGGATGCCCTCATTGTGAGGAGAAACACCCAGCTAAGGAATGCCCAACTAGTCAGGTGACTTGTTTCTTGTGTGAAGGAACCACCCACTACCCAGCTTAGTGTCACATTTACCCCACGATGTAACAAACTATTCAGAAGCAGGAAGAAGGAATGAAAGAAGCCCTCCTAGAAGTTATGAAAGAACCTGTGATTAAGGAAAGTGTTGAAGACCCTGATGGAGAAAGCCTCAACAGATTTTACTCCAATGCATGTTATTCATGTGGAGAAGAAGGACATTTTTCACAGTATTGCACCAAGGAAAGAAAAGAGTATCTGGGATACTTCCCGACAGAAGCAGTGGAGTCTGATCCACAGGGAATAGAACGTTTGATCAGAACGAAGAAAACCAGGAAGAGAAAACAAAGACACCCTCAGAACAACCCAATTTCTGCAAAGAGGGACAAGAGTCATATTACCTGTTTTGAATGTAAGGACATCGGGCATTATGCCAATGATTGTCTCGAAAGGAAGCAAGGAACTCAAGGAGCAGGCACCATCACCAAGAAGCCTCGAGACATGCCGGAAGTTATTTGTTTTTGTTGCAAGGAAGCAGTACATTTTGCTAGGGATTGTACAAATCATGAGAAAGCTGGAGCTGAGTAGTGGAGATGTTGATATCAGTAATAAGGGTAGTATGGAAACCACTTTTTCATGAGAATGCGGGGTTGAGTTATGTAATAGATTACTCAAAGATTGTAATAATTCATGACTCAATAAAATTGATATGTCGTATGCCGAAAGGCTTTAAGGAGTTGTTATGTTTTATCTTGGAAATTAATATTATGGGTGAACATGGAAGAAAATGAGTTGTGATGCATAAATTGGATGTTGGGAATTGAGTTTGAAGTTTTGTTTGGATGATATGAATGTGTACCCAAGGATATATGTACCTTATTCTGAGCACCATTTTTGTTTTACAACTGCAGATGACGACCCTTTATGAGTCTTTCCTTAAGGGCCCGGAAACGATCATGACCCTCACAAGTGATCATGATTACCTGAAGATCCTGAAGGACATGATGAAGCATATTCACCTTGAAGGAGATGCAGTCTACAAAGGCTACCCCTTCATGCAAAAGGGAGTGGAACTTTGGTATGTGGAGGTACACCTCCACCGTATGAAAGGAGTTTGCCCAACGACGATGGGGCAGTACTTTTTCATCCCACGTGTACCACAAGCAACTTTCTTCGACGCTGTTCGTGAAGCAGCCATGGAAGCCATACGCCAGATCGGAGAAATACTTGAAGCAAGACTCCGTTATACTCAGGAATACCTAAGAGAAGTGCATGCAGAGATGATGGAGATGAAGCTCAAGGCCACCACGATGAAACGGAAGATTGAAGATTTCAAGGAGCATGTCGCACAATTCCAGTGGGACTAAAGGATCCTCAAGGAGGAAAAATGAATATAGTGGGAATTAATGCTTGACCATACCAAACCATGTGGATGGCGGCATTTGTGATGAAGTACCTTTTTGGAATTTGGATTTACGAAAAATGGTTAAGGATGTAATAAAAGATTTGATATGAAAATAATATGATTTATGGATGAACTAGTGCATTTCATTTTAAGTGTGGTAGTACTCTATAAAGCCACATGATCAATGAAGAAAGAAATGTGTTATTCATGACGGTCCATAGAAGGGAGATGGACCAAATAAGTTGGAGTTTTGTATGATCGTCACCACAAGGGTATGAAGGAAGAAGTACTATTGGATTTAAAAGAGAAGTAATGTTGGAATATGGAATGATAATCCTCAGAAGGATGAGTTAAACTGGTACAAGAGTTGAAGTGGGCCATAACCCACAGGCCCAGGAGCTAGTTAATAAGAAGCAAGCACACTCTTGCTGAAGGAAGATATTTCGAAAGAAAACTCTGAGTTAATCAGCCGACAATTTTTTTGGAGGATACGAAAACCCGAGAGTTGTGAAGAAACGTTAGATGTCTTGTTCAGCTTGCAGAAACAATGGATTTATTCGAACTCAGTTCGTCGACAAGAGAAATTCTGCAATGCTTGTGAGTATGCCCAAGTGTTAGAATACGTGATTCGATGTCTGCATAGGTAGTAATGGTTCAAGTACGGGGTGGATTGGCCCCCATACCGAAGACTTCTATCATGAACTATCATATGTTGATGGAAAATCAAAGAGCGTTGAAAACCTTAGAAGAGTGTCGACACGATAAGCCAAAACCATAGAATGGTAGGACGATTGATCCATGTACCAGGCACCCATTGCCAATCGTAGGATATACGGTGAGATTCAACCAAACCCATTTTTCTGCAGGAGAAACCATACATGGTTGACCACCATGAGAATTCCGATAGTTTCTTAGTATTGACGACAGACATGTAAAATATGAAGACCCACTCTTCGGAAGAACCTCACCAGGATTGAGAGGACACAAGACTTTGAGAAAAAGCTCATGCCCCGACCGGGAGAGCACCAGTGAAAGAGTTATTCCGGAGAATATGAGAAGACCGACACCGTCAACCGAAAGGATGAAGTACATGAGTTATGTTGGAAGCGTAAGGATGTTTCTAAGTGTGGTAGCACACTAGACCATACCGATCAATAGATTTGCTAGAAGACCCCCAAACCCTAACCTTTTCTTGCTAGCCTCTTCGAATCTCTAGGACGAGATTCATTTTAAGTGCGGTAGGTTTGTAACATCCCAAAATACTAAATTTTGGAATGTTATATTAAATAAATAGTTTTGATTGTTTATTTGATTGTGGTGTGGTTGCTTGTGTGAAATTTGAAACTTTTTGAAAGTTGAATGAGAGGGAATGAAATGACTTTCCCAAACTTTCTCTTTACATTTATGATCTCCATGAATTCAAATTCATTTCATCACAAAACCCTAGAGTGAAGATGATATGACTCTTCCATTTAAATAAATGAAAAGGGTTTTGAAAATATTTGAAGTCCATTTGGAAATATTTCAAATTCACAAACTTTATGCAACTCAATGATTTTCATGAGAGAAGATAAAATGACTTCTTCAAATTATATGAAATATGAGTTGGAAGTTTAAAGGAATCGAATTGAAAGGCCGGTTGAAATTATTTTGAAACCCACTTTCAAATTGGAGTTATTTGGTTTTATTGAAATTATTTTTCTCCAAAAATATAATATATGGAAAATAGGGTAAAATGATTCCCTACAATAGAAAAATGGATTTGAAATCATTTTTGGTATTTTAAAATATATTTATTTGGTTTTAAATGAACCATTAGCACTGTTTGCATTACTTGAATTTTTGTGGATTTTATTTGTCTCTAAAAAATAGTTCATGTTGTAGAATTTACTTTTTTGAAGATTTTGGTATATATTATGCCTATAGAGTTGTGTTTTTTTAGTTCTTCAATGTTTCAAAAAAAAGAAAAAATGTTTAAAAAAACAGACCCCGCCAGGCCAGCTGGCCCAGCCCCAGTGTGGCCAGCCTCCAGGCAGCAACGCTAGCCACCGCCCCATGTCCAAGGCAGCAGCGCCCCATCGCCCATGTTCCAAAAAAAAACGAGCGCCTCCACGTCGCTCGATCGACTCCCTTCGCTCGTCCGTTTTCTCCCTCCCCATGCCCGATCTCTCTCTCACACCTGGCGCTTGGCCCCACCTCTTCTTTCTTATTTCCCACAAACAGAAATAGCAAAACACATGCGTAGACGCATCAAGGCCGCTCTGCGTCCGATCTTCGTGGAAAACCTATCCCAAGCCAACCCCAGGCCTAAGAAATATGTCATATAAATAGCCATGACCTTCCTCGACCAATTCCCTTCGAAACCCCTCGCCAAAACCCAACATATCGTCCGCTATCATCGTTCCAATCTGGAAGCAGACGCGACAGTTCATCGCAAGTTTCCGGCGCCGGTGAGAGATCCCGATCATCCTCCTTTTTGGGTTTCGTCATCTCACGATCCCTAGACTCTCTTTGACATGGTATTGCACTCCCTCTCCATCTACAGAAGCCGTCCCAACCTCGACGTCTTCTCCGGAGCATCCGGAGCATCAAGGTTCACCGCTTCATTCCGTCGCCGTTCGTCATCGCCGACCATCTCCGACTCCACCACAGGACGAGCCAAACCTCACCGCAGCCTCCGGACACCTCCGCCGCCGCCTGCGACCACCGGAGCCGCTGCCACACTGGAACAGAGCCGCCCCAACGTACGTTCCCGTTCTCTGTAAGCGTTCAGTTCATCTGTTCGTTTTAGTAAAAAAACATTTTGGTTTATTTAGGTCGGTTTAGCTTCTGGTTTATATACGGTTCAGTCGGTTAGATCGAACCGGTTTGCTGACTTTTTGTTTTTAAACGTACGTGCACGTTTCTGTTAAGTCTCGGCCAAGTGACATTTAGTTACAGATCGCTCACCTCCTAGCCCATTAGACTACCGGTTTTGTTTAATTTATTTTATTTCGTTTCTGTTTCAAAAAACAAAATAGCTCCGTTTTTAGAAATTCAATACCTTTTATGTTTTAGATCCAATTTGAGTGATTGTTTTTGCGTCGTGTCACAATTTGTTTAAGTTTCTATTTGTGTACTTAGTCTCAAATTTGAGTCGTTTAAACTTGAGTTTGTGAAATTTGTTCAAATCACTAATTTGGTCATATTTTGAGTTTTACAAAGTATTTTTGATTGATTCTTTTTGCTACTATTTTATTATGGTTTTTTTCTATCCAGTAGCATATAGTTATTTATTTTTTAGTTTATTTTAAATTAGGTTTATTGCAGAAACATTACTGTTTTGCTTATGTAGTTGTTTTAGTCATATAACTAGCGTTTTTAATTATTTTTAGTTGATTCCTTTTGTAGCTTCTCAATTGTTGTTATATTTTTCTGTTAGACTACAGTAGTTAAGTTTTTGTAGTTATCTATTAGTGTTTAGCTATTGTTTTAGTATTTGTTTGTTTAGTTCATAGTGATAGTTGATAATAATAGTTTTATTAGTTTCAAAAGTAAATTATTTTTGCCACTTAAATATATGTTGTTATTGATTCTGTTATTTTGAAGTAAATTATTTTTCATAATTATTTTAGTATTATTTATTATTGTCTTAGTGCTTTGTTAGTTGTTATAGTTTTTCTAGTGTTAACTAGATAGTTATAGTAGTTTTTATATTAGTTCTTTTTTTGCTACTTATTAATTTAGTAAATTATTTTCTGTTGTTGCATTAGGATTTATATTTTCTTTGCTATAGAGAAGTTATTAGAGTAATTTAGTGTTGCTACGAGAGTATTGGTTGATATTGTGTGAGTTGATTTCTCCCTTTTCCTTGAAGTTTTCTTTGGAATCTCATTTGGTTTTCTTTGATTTCATTATTATTTTCTTTATTGCTTTTTGATTACTATTTTGATTGTTAGAGTTGATTGCTAGAATTGTTGCTTATGTGAATTCAATGTTTGACTATATAGATTTTTCATCGGAGAGTTACGTATAGTGCTATCAAGTGTTCCGAGAGCGTTATTATCTTCATCAAGTATTACCAGGCAAGTTCACTTTGACCATGTTTTCCATACCTTTGTTTATTTGCATGTAGTAGCACCCTTTCAACAATCCCTCCAGTAGTGTTATTGAATCTTGTAGTTGAGTAGAATGCATGAGGTAGGAACCCATCTCCCTGTTACCAAACACGGGACGTTATATGTTTTTAATGCTACGCTATAGTAGACGGGATTTGGTACGAGTGCATGAGAGTGGTGTGAAGAAGGAGGACTCTACGTCAATGGCGACAACTTCATGATGGCACTGGCAAGGACTGCATCTTTAGGACTCCTCAAGATTTCGAGACTCGAGACAAGAATTCAATACACACTACTGGGTGAAGGACGGTTGACGGGCACCCTGGAGAAACCAGTGGTTGGCCGGGATGCATGGAGAAGCGCCATGATATCTTGCGGAAAGCTTCACCCAGACTCAAAGAGACGGAAGAATACTTCATGCCCGGAAGCTTACCTGTGCAACCACAAGTCACTATGGGCTCTGGCTTGGTTGACCTTAGTGGTGACTCTGGCTGGGACGGTGCTAGCAGATGTAGAACTACGGTAGGATTGGATGAGCACCGGATAGTGGTCATAGGAACTCTTCGAAAGACCATGTTTCGGTCATCTTGTTCTCAAACACCCTGAGGTGCGGGAACGGAAAAGAGGGATCGAATCTTGCGGGTAAAGTGTACAAACCTCTGCAGAGGGTTAAAACCTAATCGATTAGCCGTGTCCCCGCTTATGGACAATTTGAGCCTCTGGACTTGGATCTATCTCAGAACTCTCAACACAGGACTGGTAAATTAATTGTGGGCAACTTATGAGGATTTGGGCTATGAGACATCGGTTGGTGGAACCATGTCATGATAGAAAACTCCATAGTACAGACTCCGAATAATTCCTTCTTGTAGGGAAAATAAAACCAGCTTTTACACAAACAACTCAGACCCAGAGCCACAAAGCCATATTGCATATAGAATAGTTTTATCAATCTGCTTTCTCTTATTGTGATCTTGCTAGTACATTCAATGTACTGACCTACACGGCTACAATGTATCATGTTGCAGGATTTTTCTCCGACGAGTAAGAGTTACGTCATAGTGTTACGATCTACACTCAACCTGCCGATGGCGTTGCTGGGACTCCACACCCATTTATTTGTTTCTGCTGTTACTGCTGAGGTATATATCAGTTTTACGTTATTTATACATGTGATTGCACTTTGATATATACATTGATGAACTGTGTGTGCCAGCATACCGATCCAGGGATGGCACAGATACACAGAGGCTTGACCGTCTGAGGTCGGGTCGCTACAAGATGGATGAAGTTAGAAAGCGCAACTCTCTGTACCCTCCTTTTACTTTTTGTTATTTAGATTAAATAATGTAAAAATAGTATTTTCTGTCTGTTTTCTGAATTATCCTTGCAATAAAAAAATACCCCGAAAATAAAAGTTTTCCAAATGCCCTGAAAATTTTACATGATTTTTTGTAGAATATTTAAGAATATTTGGCATTGAGAACACACCTGGGGCCCACACCACCTGACCACGAGGGTCTAGGGCACACCCCCTACCTCGTGGACCCCACATGGCCCCCTCCACTTATTCCTGCACCCACACACTTCGTCTTCCTCCAAAAAAATCATCCCACAGCTCAAACCCGTGTTCTAGCTCATCTTGCTGCCATTTTTGATATCCTAGCTCAAAGCTCCATTCACAAAACTGCTTTGAGGGATTGTTCTTCGGTATGTGACTCCTCCAATGGTCCAATTAGTTTTTGTTCTAGTGCTTTATTTGTTGCAATTTTTTGCTGCTTAGGTGACCCTGTTCTTGAGCTTGCATGTCAAATTTATGTGGTCAAAAATAGTTTTAATGCATGATATGGCCTCTAGGCACTTGTAGGAGTAGTTGCTATCAATCTTGTTGAGTTTGGTTCACTTTTATTTTGAGTCACTAAAAATTTCAAAAAAAATCAGAGAAAGAAAATGATGAAGAGATTGTTGAGGGGCTCTTCGAGCCGAAGCTCGAAGGATAAGCAAAGTGAAGAGAATAAGAAGCCCAAATATAATCTCCCTCGCACTGCGGAGGTTCGACCGTGCGAATGGCCTTGTGATGAGTTCTTGAGAGCAGCCGGGACTTATGATGACTTTTATTATTTGGCTGAGAATGCAGGCCTCATCGACTTCCTCCGTGACCAGCGCGAACAGTATCTCCTCCTCACTAATATTTTCATGCAATTTTTTTTACTTTCATGCTAAGAAATCACCACCTTCAGTGGAATTTCACTTATACGATGAGGTTAAGGAGATGTCACTATATGATTTTTTATCGGGTCTGTAAGATACCCTTTGCGGGCAGCATAGAGGAACCACATCGTAATGATGTGGAGGGGTTTATTGATATGATTGTTGTAGGGGAAACGAGGAAAGTTTCCGATGCAAGAATTACTAGCATACATTTTCCTGTTCTACATTACTTTGCAATATTTGCTAGTAGATGCTTAATTGGTCGCGGAAACAGTGGAAATCTCAGTGCTCCTGATATTGTTATTTTGCGCCATGCTTTGTTTCATGATACCACTTTCAGTTTAGGCACTATTGTTGCTAAAAAATTAAATCTAAACCGTACGAAAGGCCCCATCTTCAGAGGCATCTTTGCTTCGTGCCTTGCTGCACACTTTATGATACCTATTAGGCATTATGAGAAAGAGGAAAAGTTGATGCCCCCTATTTTTCTAGATTATAAGAGTATGGTAGCACATGTTTTTATTGTTAAAGATAAGAAGAAGATGCTTAAGTATAAATTGATATTTCATAAAAAATACTGTGAGATTATTACCTTGCCTGCACCCTCTTTGTTTAACATATTTTCAGGCACATACCTCATTTTGCCGGAGGCCGTTCATGCATATTGGAGCTTGACACCAGCTCCAGAGCTTGAGCCGTAGCCACCCCTTGACCCTTATCGACAGTTTGTTTACCAGTGGGATCCGGAGGAGATCGCCCATCAGTGGCACCCAGAGGACACTCCTCCGTACGCCGGAGAGGGCAGCTTTGAGCCATGGCCATAGACCAACTTAGGCCAAAAGACTATGCTTGGGAGAGTATGTATTTCTCACTGACATTACATTCATGTTCACACACTCATTCCAGTTGTCGGTGCTCATAATTTTTCATTGTACTATCCATGCTAGTTTATTTTCTTTTTAAGCCTTCTTCTTGTCTGTTTGAAAAACCTTAAGAAAAACCAAAAAAATAGTTGTAGCTTTTAGCTAGTTTTCTTTCCATGCCTGTAGTAGTAGTAACTAAAAGAAAACCCAAAAAGATTTCTCGTTCTTCTTTTGCTTGTTGGGAGCTTTCCCGTGTAAATAGTTTTGTTTCTTTTCTTTTCTTTGGGGGTCGAGAGCAGAAGACCATGATGAAATGTTGAGTGGCTCTCATATGCATTATTGTTGATGTAACCAAGAGCCCATATTACCTTGTCTTCTCCCTTGTATTAAATGCTTGCAGATTCCAGCTTAGTCCAATGCACGTGCACTATATTAACCACACCGTTCGGTTGTGCAAGTGAAAGGCAATAATGATGATATATGATGGACTGATTGAGATGAGAGAAGCTGGTATGAACTCGACCTATCTTGTTTTTTGTAAATATGATTAGTTCACCGTTCCTGATTCAGCCTATTATGAATGAAACATGTTTGCAATGACAATTAGAGATTATAGTTGCTCATGCCATGCTTAATTAGCTAGGAGTTTATAATGGTTTACCTTGCATGCCAATATGCTATTAAAATGGTTGTGATGTGGTATGATAGGGTTGTATCCTCCTTTGAACTATTCGAGTGGCTTGACTTGGCACAGGTTCACGCATGTAGTTGAAACAAAATCAACATAGCCTCCACGATATTTATGTTCATGGTAAATTATATCCTACTCATGCTTGCACTCAGTGTTGATTAATTTTAATGCATGTTCACGACTGTTGTCGCTCTCTAGCTGGTCGCTTCCCAGTCTCTTTCTAGCCTTCGCTTGTACTAAGCGAGAATACTACTTGTGCATCCACTTCCATCAACCCCAAAAGTTATTCCATATGAGTCCACCATACTTGCCTATATGTGGTATCTACCTGCCGTTCCAAGTAAATTTGTATGTGCCAAACTCTAAACCTTCAAATGAAATTCTGTTTTGTATGCTCGAATAGCTCATGTATCAACTAGGGTTGTCTATATCTTCCATGCTAGGTGGGTTATTCTCACGAGGAGTGGACTCCGCTCCTCATTCACAAGAAAATGGCTGGTAACCGGGATGCCCAGTCCCATGCTTAAATTAAAATAATTGCAAACAAAACTCCCCCAGGATTGCTGTTTGTTGGAGGCACCCGTTGTTTTAGACAAGCCATGGATTGATGTTTGTTGGTGGTGGGGGAGTATAAACTTTACCATTCTGTTTGGGAACCACCTATAATGTGTGTAGCACGGAAGATATCGAGATCTCTCGGTTGTTATGTTGACAATGAAAGTATACCACTCAAAATATTATTTATCTCTATTTCAAAAATCGAGCTCTGGCACCTCTACAAATCCCTGCTTCCCTCTGCGGAGGGCCTATCTATTTACTTTTATGTTGAGTCATCATCCTCTTATTAAAAAGCACCAGTTGGAGAGCACCACTGTCATGTGCATGCATTACTATTAGTTTACATTGAGTATGATTGTGACTGGATCTCCTTTACCATGAAGGATTTTGCTACAGCCACGGGCAAGTTTAACGGAAACTACTTACGGACATGAGGTGGAAACCAAGGATTCAACACGATTTGGGCCGCACAGCAAAATTTAGGGGGAAAGAATCAATCAGATTAGGCCACCCTATCCCGTAACTGTGGTCCATAGGAGGATTCGCGTAAGTCTAGCATTTTTGTTACCATGAATTACAATGTCTAGTCAGTTCTTGGTCTTCATAGGTGCTCTGCATTTATGTTTTGCGGTCTCAGAAAGGGCTAGCGAGATACCATCTTGTTATATCATATTATGATTGTTTTGAGAAAGTGTTGTCATCTGAGATTTGTTATTATTGCTCGCTAGTTGATTATGCCATTGATATGAGTAAACATGAGACCTAAGTGTTATTATGAATATGGTTAGTTCATAATCTTTGCTGAAAACTTGAATGCTGGCTTTACATATTTACAACAACAAGAGCAAACAGAGTTTGTAAAAGTTTTTCTTTATCACTTTTAGTTTGTCAACTGAATTGCTTGAGGACAAGCAAAGGTTTAAGCTTGGGGGAGTTGATACGTCTCCATCGTATCTACTTTTCCAAACACTTTTGCCCTTGTTTTGGACTCTAACTTGGATGATTTGAATGGAACTAACCCGGACTGACGATGTTTTCATCAGAATTGCCATGGTGTTATTTTTGTGCAGAAATAAAAGTTCTCGGAATGACGTGAAACTTCACGAAGAATATTTTTGGAATTTATAAAAAACTACTAGCGAAAGAATCAACACCACGGGCCCACACCCTGCCCACGAGGGTGGAGGGCGCGCCCACCCCCCTGGGGCGCGCCCCCTGTCTCGTGGGCCCCCCTGAGGCTCCATCGACCTCAACTGCAACTCTATATATTCACGTTCAGGGAGAAAAAAATCAGGGAGAAGGATTCATCGTGTTTTACGATACGGAGCCGCCACCAAGCCCTAATCTCTCTCAGGAGGGCTGATCTGGAGTCCGTTCGGGGCTCCGGAGAGGGGAATCCATCGCCGTCGTCATCATCAACCTTCCTCCATCACCAATTTCATGATGCTCACCACCGTGCATGAGTAATTCCATCGTAGGCTTGTTGGACGGTGATGGGTTGGATAAGATTTATCATGTAATCGAGTTAGTTTTGTTAGGGTTTGATCCCTAGTATCCACTATGTTCTGAGATTGATGTTGCTATGACTTTGCTATGCTTAATGCTTGTCATTAGGGCCCGAGTGCCATGATTTCAGATCTGAACCTATTATGTTTTCATGAATATATGTGAGTTCTTGATCCTATCTTGCAAGTCAATAGTCACCTACTATGTGTTATGATCCGGTAACCCCGACGTGACAATAATCATGACCACTCCCAGTGATGACTATAGTTTGAGGAGTTCATGTATCACTAAGTGTTAATGCGTTGTTCCGGTACTCTATTAAAAGGAGGCCTTAATATCCCTTAGTTTCCAATAGGACCCCGCTAGGGTAGGACAAAAGATGTTATGCAAGTTCTTTTCCATAAGCACGTATGACTATATTCGGAATACATGCCTATATTACGTTGATGAACTTGAGCTAGTTCTGTGTCACCCTATGTTATAACTGTTAAATGAGGAATCACATCCGACATAATTATCCATCACTGATCCAATGCCTACGAGCTTTTCACATATTGATCTTTGCTTAGTTACTTTTCCGTTGCCACCGTTACAATCACTAGAAAACCAATACTGTTACTTTTGCCACCGTTACCGTTACTTCCATATTACTTTGCTACTAAATACTTTGCTGCAGATATTAAGTCTTTCAGGTGCGGTTGAATTGACAACTCAACCGTTAATACTTGATAATATTCTTTGGCTCCCCTTGTGTCGAATCAATAAATTTGGGTTGAATACTCTACCCTCGAAAACTGTTGCAATCCCCTATACTTGTGGGTTATGACGGCCCCCTTTCCTTCCCCCTCTCCCTCTCCTCCCCCCTTCCCCCTCCGTGAGAAGGAAGGGGGAAATCGACTAGGACTAGGAGTCCTAGTGGGTTCCCCCCACTTGGCATGCCCCCTAGGGCCGACCTCCTCCCATCTCCTCCTTTATATACGGGGGCAGTGTGGCACCCCAGCTCAGAGCAACCGGTTTACCTTGCATTGCCAGCCCAGAGATCATGTCTTCTGGCAACACACAACATCTTGGTATAGAAAACAACCGCTTTATTGATACTAGCGGAACATAGTTCGATATTACATAAAGTTGCGAGGCTAAGCGGCACACACGGTGCGGCTGAGCAATATGTACATTATTTAGTGAACATAAAGAGGCCTCGATCACGACAACTACGTGGCAACGGAATGACGATGAAGCGGGACTCCATAGCACATGGACACCGACGTGGACACGATCTAGACCCGGGCAGCACTCCGATCCAATGAAACTTTCCTGAAATCTGGCATGACACGCCAGGTCAGTACATTGAATGTACTTGCAAGCTCATAACAAGCATAAACATAATGTCAGACAATATCATGATATTTATTCAAATTATCATTAATGCAAAATCATACTAGGAATGCAGTGAACATAATATCGTGCCTCAAGTCCCTCGGACTTTCTTACCAAACGGGTTACCTCGTAACCAAACGATGATCTTTGTCGGATCACAAACGAAACCAACACTTTGGTTTCCATCATCAACAAACGGAACCAACACTTGGGTTCCCATCATCAACATAATTTCTCAACCAGCATCTTTCCAACAGTACCATGTGGTTCACATTAGTGTGCATGCTTATTTAAAATGTTGATCCATGGTGTGACCTACTTCCGAGTTGTGTCTGTAACCGAGGACGCGGCTATCGATAGATTAAATACACTCTGCAGAGGTAGCGCACTTTACCCACACCACAGAATCCATGGCCTCACACTCCCATTCGGGTGGACCAACGACATTCCGACGAAACCCTCCCATTACCATGACACTCTCCCGGCCACTCCGACTTACTCCCCACTAGGCTAAGTCATGGGTGGCCCCGTGCCTACCAAAGGCATCAATGGTCACCGTCGTGGCAAAACATAAAACAATCCCAAACATGGACAAGGTACCATAACAACAAACGGGCACACAAGGTTATGTTAGCTTACCGGGCCAGGGTGACGCAGGCCCATAACCTTCCCTCATTGGAGGTACTGACCAGAGGCATGACAACGGATAGAATAAAGGCCTTCCCATAAAGGCAAATGTGGTTGCACTGGGAAAAACTCGATTCAGTGGCACCATGACCAGATCAACGATATGTTCAAGTTGAGTTATTATCAGGTTTAACTCAAAGTAAAAATAACCGGTGTCATGATATGCCATGAAAATGCAACCTTACATTATGCATCACATATTATCGGAAATAAATGGATCAACCTCATCAAGTATTTCACCAACCATAATCATCAGCAAACTCATACCACTTCTCTTGTTATTATAATGCAGCGAACTTAACCATGATATTAACTTAAAATAATCCATTTTCTTACTAAAGAAAACATTAGCCCAACTAGTCTTTTGCATAGTTATCTCATTTTTACATAACCAAATATTACTTCTACTGACTTAAACTAACTTAGTTAGTCTCAAACTACTGTAAACCAAACATACCAAACAAAACAAGCATTCAAAATAAATAAATATTTATTTGAGTGATTTAAATGCATGAACTAAATCATTATTCAAGTTGGAAAATCACAAATATTGAGATGGCAGCATGAAAATGTTGCTGTGGCTTGCCTTAGTGCAGATGAGGTTCACACTCTCCCTAGTGATCCTCAAGACAAGCTCAGCTTCTGAAAATAATTAAAAATAGAGATAAAATATCAAGAAACACTCTGAAAATCACCAGAAAATCTAGACAGTAGAGAAAAATCTCATTTTTGGTGAGCTGCTAGATCTTTTCAATAAGAACACAATGCAAAAAGAATCAATCCATTTGGACTTAAGGTTAAAAAGTTGTGGCTGTTTGAAGTTCTCTGGATAATTTGAATTAAATTTGAATAAAACAAAAACCAGGGGGTGACGTCGATGGCGTATTTTCTGAATACGCCTCCACTAGTACCGCTTCGGGCGCGAGTGGAGAGGCTGACAGTGGGCCCCACTGGTCAGGTGCGAGCGGGAGAGAGAGAAGCAGAGGCGGGGCGCCGATGTGCTGGCGTTTCTCCGGCGAGGAGAGGTCAGCGGCCAGATCCAGAAGGATAGGAAGCAAGAGGGGGTCGAGGCGCACCTGCCCGTACCCGTAGAATAGCTAGAGGTGGTCGGGCGGGGTCGGAACGAGCTTCTCCGGTGGCGGCAGGAAGCACAGGTCGCCGGAGTTGGAGAAGGCGACAATGTGGGGCTGCACCAGGGGCTCCAACGGGGTCGGACAACACCAGTGAAGCACCACGGAGGCTCTAGAAGAGTGGCTTGAGCTCGGGAGGGGCTGGAACGGTGGGGGCGAACTATGGGGATCGCCGGCGAGCTCGAGCTCGGGGATGGCGGCCCGAGGCCTGCCCGGTCGGGCTGCGGATTTCTACTGCGTTGTCGAGTGTGTAGGAGGATTTGGTGATGCTCGAGGGGGCTGGGGATGGCCGTATTTATAGGCGAGCGATGAGAGGGGATCGGGCTCCGCCGGAGGTCTTTTGGACACGGCGCCCGGCGACGAACAACGTCAGTGAGAGGGGCAGAAGGCGACGTAGTTCACGCGGGCACTGTGGGAGGGCGGAGACGAACTGGTGATAAGCATAGTGGCGCGGTGCACTGTTGGGTTGGCTGGGTCGTGCCCGTGCTCGCTGCGGCGAGCTCCGGCGTCGGCGAGCACCAGTGAGGAGTTAAGGGCGTCAGGACGGTGATTGTGGCATGATATGTCTCCAACGTATCTATAATTTTTGATCGTTCCATGCTATTATATTATCTGTTTTGGATGTTTAATGGGCTTTAATATGCTCTTTTATATTATTTTTGGGACTAACCTATTAACCGGAGGCCCAGTGCTAGTTTCTTTTTTTTTTACCTATTTTAGAGTTTCGCAGAAAAGGAATACCAAATGGAATCCAAACGGAATGAAACCTTCGCGATGATCTTTCTTGGACCGAAAGAAAACCAGAAGACTTGGAGTTGAAGTCTGGAACTCTGTGAGGCGGTCACGAGGCAGGAGGAACAAAAGCCCCCAAGATTACTTTTGATTACGTCCTTTTGATTATAAGCAACATGATCATTAAGTTCAACAGCAATACGTCCTTTTGATTACTTTTGCTTTCCACAAAGAAAACTTGATGTTGAACGTTGGAAGTATGAGATGAGTTTTCCTGCCTCGTGACAAAAGTCCCCAAGATCAAGCTCGGGGGGTATTGGTTCCTCCTTTGGCCCCTCATAATGCACAACCAATTCATCATTATAAGCGTTCTTTTGGAAAAAATTCATGAGCCTTTGTTCAAGAGATAAACCTAACCCATTGTTCTGGATAGCAAAATTATCATTATGTTCAGAAATCCTGTCAACTTGAACATCGGTAGGAACCTTTTTTCTAAGGTTTTCATTATAAGAAACATGATCTAAAGATCGTAAACGCATTATGTCTTCTTGATAAAAAAAGGATTGCTTCTATGGGAGGACGGTCGGCATCCACCCTATAATGCGCAAAAATTTCGCTGGCCTCTTTTATTATAAATCTGAACTCATGAGCTAAAAAGATGGTAGCTGCTCGCTTAACAGAAGAATGCTCAATATTGGAAAATTCTAGAAAAATCCTTTGTATGCAAGGATGCATGTGGATAAATTGTCTTTCAAGTTCAACCACAAGCAAAGATATAGCATCTGCAAGACTACTAGTTTTATGAAGAATAGACCCGCCCATAGTGGACAAAGCACCGACACAAGTAAAGAAATCTTGAATAACTCCTTTTCCAATAATATTACCACTACAAATTCGGAACTTTTTAGTGTGTAAAATAGTAGGTTCTTCATGAGGATTATTAAAAGCATCAAAGTTTCCCTCATCGTTACTACTATCATTTTCAATGATAACCTCCCCAGTTTCAGACATGATGGCAACATGATTACCTCCTCAATTTGAGACCTCAAAAATAATACTTAAATCAAAGTAGTGACGTTGAGGCTGCTTGCCTAGTACGCTAGGGGCCAATGTCATCCATGAATGGAATTAGTAAGATTATGTTATATACTGTATTACAGAGTAATACTATATACTATGGTCGATCTCTCTCTCTCTCTCTCTCTCTCTCTTTGTGGAAATATTCACATCAAGCTAGATGCACTGATCCCTAAGAAAAATCTTTGCCAAAAGTATTCAAGGTCATGTAAAATAATATTATAGTAAATTATGAATATTAATCAGGCACAAACTCGTACCCATACCCTACCCACTACTAATCGGGTTACCCATGGACGTCACTCATGGGCGAAGAGCACGGCCCATACCCTACCCATTCGGGTCGGGTGCCCATGGGTGGCTATACCCATGGGCAGAATTACCGGGTTGAATCTTGGGCCTTTTCCGGTGTTCTGCTAGAGGGGGAATCGATCACGGAGGGCTTCTATATCAACACCATATCCTCTCCGATGAAGCGTGAGTAGTTTACCACAGACCTTCGGGTCCGTAGTTATTAGCTAGATGGCTTCTTCTCTCTCTTTGATTCTCAATACAAAGATCTCCTCTATGTTCTTGGAGATCTATTCGATGTAATACTCTTTTGCGGTGTGTTTGCCGAGATCCCATGAATTGTGGGTTTATGAACAAGATTATCTATGAATATTATTTGGTTCTTCTCTGAATTCTTATATGCATGACTTGATATCTTTGCAAGTCTCTTTGAATTATCGGTCTAGTTTAGCCTACTATATTGATCTTTCTTGTAATGGGAGAAGTGCTTATCTTTGGGTTCAATCTTGTGGTGTCCTTTCCCAGTGACAGTAGGGGAAGCAAGGCATGTATTGTATTGTTGCCATCGAGGATAAAAAGATGGGGTTTATATCATATTGTTTGACTTTATCCCTCTACTCATGTCATCTCGCTTAAAGCGTTACTCTGTTCTTATGAACTTAATACTCTAGATGCATGTTGGATAGTGGTCGATGTGTGGAATAATAGTAGTAGATGCAGAATCATTTTGATCTACTTGACACGGCTGTGATGCCTATATTCATGATCATTGCCTTAGATGTCTTCATAACTATGCGCTTTTCTATCAATTGCTCGGCAGTAATTTGTTCACCCACCGTAATACATGATATCTTGAGAGAAGCCACTAGTGAATCCTATGGCCCTCGGGTCTCTTTCTTATTATATTGCATCTCTTTTATTTACATCACATCTCGTTTACTATTTTGCAATCTTTACTTTTCAATCTATACAACAAAATTACCAAAAATATTTACTTTACTATCTCTATCAGATCTCACTTTTGCAAGTGACTGTGAAGGGATTCACAACCCCTTTATCGCGTTGGTTGCGAGGTTCTTGATTGTTTGTGTAGGTACTAGGTGACTTGTGCGTTGCCTCCTACTGGATTGATACATTGGTTCTCAAAAACCGAGGGAAATACTTACGCCACTTTGCCGCATCACCCTTTCCTCTTTAAGGGAAAACCAACGCATGCTCAATAGGTAGTATGAAGGATTTCTCACGCCGTTTCTGGGGAGATTTACGCCAAGTCAAGACATACCAAGTACCCATCATAAACTCTTCTTCCTCGCATTACATTATTTGCCATTCGCCTCTCGTTTTCCTCTCCCCCACTTCTAAAATGATTTTCGAAAACCTTTGCCTTTTCTTCGCCCCTTTTCCGTTCGCCTCTTTCCGCTTGCCTCTTGTGTGTTTGTTCCTAGTGCGGTTTGTTGCCGTCATGTCTGAAACTGGGGAGGTTATCATTGAAAAGGATAGTAGTAACGATGAGGGAAACTTTGATGCTTTTAATAATCCTCGTGAAGAACCTACTATTTTACACACTAAAAAGTTCCGAATTGATAGTGGTAATATTATTGGAAAAGGAGTTATTCAAGATTTCTTTACTTGTGTCGGTGCTTTGCCCACTATGGGCGGGTCTATTCTTCATAAAACTAGTTGTCTTGTGGATGCTATATCTTTGCTTGTGGTTGAACTTGAAAGACAATTTATCCACATGCATCCTTGCATACAAAGGATTTTTCTAGAATTTTCCAATATTGAGCATTCTTCTGTTAAGCGAGCAGCTACCATCTTTTTAGCTCATGAGTTCAAATTTATAATAAAAGAGGCCAACAAAATTTTTGCGCATTATAGGGTGGATGCCGACCGTCCTCCCATAGAAGCAATCCTTTTTATCAAGAAGACATAATGCATTTACGATCTTTAGATCATGTTGCTTATAATGAAAACCTTAGAAAAAAGGTTCCTGCTGATGTTCAAGTTGACAGGATTTCTGAACTTAATGATAATTTTGCTATCCAGAACAATGGGTTAGGTTTTTCTCTTGAACAAAGGCTCATGACTTTTTGCCAAAAGAATACTTATAATGATGAATTGGTTGTGCATTATGAGGGGCCAAAGGAGGAACCAATACCTCCTGAGCTTGATCTTGGGGACTTTTGTCCCATTAAATTTTGCTTGCAACGTTCAATAGCAATACGTCCTTTTGATTACTTTTGCTTGCTACAAAGAAAACTTGCTGTTGAACGTTGGAAGTATGAGATGAGTTTTTGTGATTTTCCTTATCATTATTATGGCAATACCTAGATCTATTCTTGTTTTTATGCCTAGCTAAGGGCGTTAAACGATAGCGCTTGTTGGGAAGCAACCCAATTTTTATTTTTGTTCTTTGCTTTTTGCTCTTGTTTAGTAATAAATAATTCATCTAGCCTCTGTTATGATTGTGTTTTTATGTTTCAATTAGTGTTTGTGCCAAGTAAAGCCTTTAGGATCTTCTTGGGTGATTGTTGTTTGATCTTGCTGATAAAAACAGAAAGTAGAGAGCGATAAAATACCAATTCCAACTGCAGTAGATCAATGTACAAATTTTCCTGGTCGTCCCAATTTCTCAGAATTTTCGGAGTTACAAAAGTATTCGAAACCTACAGATTGCTACAGACTATTCTGTTTTTGATAGATTCTGTTTTTCACGTGTTGTTTGCTTATTTTGATGCATCTATGGCTAGTATCGGGGGGTATGAACCATAGAGAAGTTGGAATACAGTAGGTTTAACACAAATATAAATAAAAATGAGTTAATTAGAGTACCTTAAAGTGGTGGTTTATTTTCTTATACTAACGAAGCTCATGAGATTTTCTGTTGAGTTTTGTGTTGTGAAGTTTTCAAGTTTTTGGGTAAAGATTTGATGAATTTTGGAACAAGGAGTGGCAAGAGCCTAATCTTGGGGATGCCCAAGGCACTCCAAGGTAAAATTCTAGGACAACCAAAGGCCTAAGCTTGGGGATGCCCCGGAAGGCATCCCCTCTTTCGTCTTCGTCTATCGGTAACTTTACTTGAGGCTATATTTTTATTCACCACATGATATGTGTTTTGCTTGGAGCGTCTTGTATGATTTGATTCTTTGGTTTCTAGTTTACCACAATCATCCTTGCGGTACACACCTTTTGATAGAGACACACATGAATTGGAATTTATTAGAATACTCTATCTGCTTCAGTTATATCTTTTGAGCTAGATAATTTTGCTCTAGTGCTTCACTTATATCTTTTTAGAGCACGGTGGTGGTTTTATTTTATAGAAAGTATTGATATCTCATGCTTCACTTATATTATTTTGACAGTCTTTTAGAACAGCATGGTAATTTGCTTTGGCTATAAAATTAGTCCTAATATGATAGGCATCCAAGATGGGTATAATAAAAACTTTCATATAAAGTGCATTGAATACTATGAGAAGATTGATACTTTATGATTGTTTTGAGATATGAATATGGTGATATTAGAGTCATGCTAGTTGAGTAGTTGTGAATTTGAGAGATACTTGTGTTAAAGTTTGTGATTCCCGTAGCATGCACGTATGGTGAACCGTTATGTGATGAAGTCGGAGCATGATTTATTTTTTGATTGTCTTCCTTATGAGTGGCGGTCGGGGACGAGCGATGGTGTTTTCCTACCAATCTATCCCCCTAGGAGCATGTGCGTAATACTTCGTTTCGATAACTAATAGACTTTTGCAATAAGTATGTGAGTTCTTTATGACTAATGTTGAGTCCATGGATTGTACGCACTCTCACCCTTCCATCATTGCTAGCCTCTCTAGTACCGCACAAGTTTCGCCGGTACCATAAACCCACCGTTTACCTTCCTCAAAACAGCCACCATACCTACCTATTATGGCATTTCCATAGCCATTTCGAGATATATTGCCATGCAACTTTCCACCGTTTCGTTTATTATGACGCATTTCATCATTGTCATATTGCTTTGCATGATCATGTAGTTGACATCGTATTTGTGGCAAAGCCACCGCTCATAATTTTTCATACATGTTACTCTTGATTCATTGCACATCCTGGTACGCCGCCGGAGGCATTCACATAGAGTCATATTTTGTTC
Source organism: Triticum urartu (assembly GCF_056163025.1). Classification (NCBI taxonomy): domain Eukaryota; kingdom Viridiplantae; phylum Streptophyta; class Magnoliopsida; order Poales; family Poaceae; genus Triticum; species Triticum urartu. The sequence goes on along the minus strand of NC_141876.1, from coordinate 482,809,649 downwards.
TAAGTATTGAGTTGTAATTCTTGAGTTGTAAGTAAATAAAAGTGTGATGATCATCATTATTAGAGCATTGTCCTAGTGAGGAAAGGATGATGGAGACTATGATGCCCCCACAAGTCGGGATGAGACTCCGAACAAAAAATAAAAAAAATAAAAAAAGGCCATAAAAAAGAGAAAGGCCCAAATAAAAAAATGAGAGAAGGGACAATGCTACTATTCTTTTTCCACACTTGTGCTTCAAAGTAGCGCCATGATCTTCATGATAGAGAGTCTCCTATATTGTAACTTTCATATACTAGTGGGAATTTTACATTATAGAATTTGGATTGTATATTCCAATGATGGGCTTCCTCAAAATGCCCTAGGTCTTCGTGAGCAAGCGAGTTGGATGCACACCCACTTAGTTTCTTTTTGAGCTTTCATACACTTATAGCTCTAGTGCAGCAGTTGCATGGAAATCCCTACACACTCACATTGATATCTATTGATGGGCATCTTCATAGCCCGTTGATACGCTAGTTGATGTGAGACTATCTTCTCCTTTTTGCCTTCTCCACAACCAGCATTCTATTCCACCTATGCTGCTATATCCATGGCTCACGCTCATGTATTGCGTGAAGATTGAAAAAGTTTGAGAACATCAAAAGTATGAAACAATTGCTTGGCTTTTCATCGGGTTTGTGCATGATTTAAATATTTTGTGTGATGAAGATAGAGCATAGCCAGACTATATGATTTTGTAGGGATAGCTTTCTTTGGCCATGTTATTTTGAAAGACATGATTACTTTGTTAGTATGCTTGAAGTATTATTATTTTGATGTCAATATTAAACTTTTGTCTTGAATCTTTCGGATCTGAACGTTCATGCCACAATAAAGAAAATTACATTGATATTTATGTTAGGTAGCATTCCACATCAAAAAAATTGTTTTTATCATTTACCTACTCGAGGACGAGCAGGAATTAAGCTTGGGGATGCTTGATTTGTATCCAACATATCTATAAATTTTGATTGTTCCATGCTATTATATTATCTGTTTTGGATGCTTAATGGGCTTTAATATGCTCTTTTATATTATTTTTGGGACTAACCTATTAACCGGAGGCCGAGTGCCAGTTTCTGTCTTTTTTTTTCCTATTTTAGAGTTTCACAGAAAAGGAATACCAAACGGAATCCAAATGGAATGAAACCTTCGCGATGATATTTCTTGGACCGAAAGCAAACCAGAAGACTTGGAGTTGAAGTCTGAAACTCCGTGAGGTGGCCACGAGGCAGGAGGGCGCGCCCAGGGTGGGTAGCTGCGCCCCCACCCTCGTGGGCCCCACGTAGCTCCACCGACGTACTTCTTCCGCCTATGTATACTCTTATACCCTAGATTGATCACAGAGAGCCACGGAACCACTTTTCCACCGCCACAACCTTCTGTACCCGTGATATCCCATCATGGGGCCTTTTCCGGCGATCTGCCGGAGGGGGAATCGATCATGGAGGGCTTCTACATGAACACCATAGCCTCTCCGATGAAGTGTGAGTAGTTTACCACAGACCTTCGGGTCCATAGTTATTAGCTAGATGACTTCTTCTCTCTCTTTGATTCTCAATACAAAGTTCTCGTCGATGTTCTTGGAGATCTATTCGATGTAATACTCTTTTGCAGTGTGTTTGCCGAGATCCGATGAATTGTGGGTTTATGAAGAAGATTATCTGTGAATATTATTTGGTTCTTCTCTGAATTCTTATATGCATGATTTGATATCTTTGCAAGTATCTTCGAATTATCAGTTTAGTTTGGCCTACTAGATTGATCTTACTTGCAATGGGAGAAGTGCTTAGCTTTGGGTTCAATCTTGCGGTGTCCTTTCCCAGTGACACTCGGGGCAGCAAGGCACGTATTGTATTGTTGCCATCGAGGATAAAAAGATGGGGTTTATATCATATTTTTGAGTTATCCCTCTACATCATGTCATCTTGCTTAAAGCGTTACTCTGTTCTTATGAACTTAATACCCTAGATGCATGTTGGATAGCGTTCGATGTGTGGAGTAATAGTAGTAGATGCAGAATCGTTTCGATCTACTTGACACGGACGTGATGCCTATATTCATGATCATTGCCTTAGATATCTTCGTAACTATGTGGTTTTCTATCAATTGATCGACAGTAATTTGTTCACCCACTGTAATACATGTTATCTTGAGAGAAGCCACTACTGAAACCTATGGCCCCCGGGTCTCTTTCTTATTATATTGCATCTCTTTTATTTACATCGCATCTTGTTTACTATTTTGCAATCTTTACTTTTCAATCTATAGAACAAAAATACCAAAAATATTTACTTTACTATCTCTATCAGATCTCACTTTTGGAAGTGACCGTGAAGGGATTGACAACCCCTTTATCGCGTTAGTTGCGAGGTTCTTGATTGTTTGTGCAAGTACTAGGTGACTTGTGCATTGTCTCCTACTGGATTGATACCTTGGTTCTCAAAAACTGAGGGAAATACTTATGCTACTTTGCTGCATCACCCTTTCCTCTTTAAGGGAAAACCAACACATGCTCAAGAGGTAGCATCACCACAAAAAAAGACACATCCGTGACATTTTGGGTCGAACGAATTTTTTTCTGTCATACTTATGACACTTCTATGGCAATAATTGTGACAAAACACGGTATCATCATAGATGTGGCGGGGTCCTACTTCTATGACAAAAAATCATGACAGAAAATGGGCTTTTCGTCCGGGGCGGGCCGGAGACGCAGCTGCATGACATTATTTGGGCTGTCCATCACGGAAAACACCGTGGTAGAAGCGAGGGTGAGGAAAATATCGGGGTGTTGCCGATTATGGTGGGTGGTCGGGGCCGAGCGATGCACGTTTCTCTCGTACACGCACGCGCATGGGTGCGAGGCATTGGGCACTAACTGAACCCGAGCGATTGCACTGCAGGCTACGCGTTACTGAACCCGAGCGATCGATCGATGGCTGTTAAATGAACCCGATCGAGCGATTCCTTCGCTACTGCTGCTAACTGAAGCCGATCGATGCTGCCTCTGTATGAACAGTGAGCGTTGCTGGGGGGTTTGGATGAACAGTTCCCGGTGGGGGTGGATGAACGGGACCCCGTGGTGTTGCCTCTGGATGAACAGGATCCCGATCGATCGAGCCGGTTGGGGCTGGATGAACAGGACCCCGTGGAGGGCTAGATGAACAGTAGAAGGTGGAGGGCAGGATGAACAGTAGAAGGTGGAGGGCTGGATGAACAGTAGCCCGTGGAGGGGTGGTTGAACAGGAGCCCGTGGAGAGGGCTGGTTGAACAGTAGCCGGTGGAGTAGCGTGCGGTGGAGGCTGGATGAACAGGAGCCCGTGGATGAACAATCGCAGGTGGAGGCTGGAGGAGGTCGACGGTGGATGAACAGTAGCCCGTGGGGGCTGGAGGGGGTCACGGTGGAGATGGACAGTATCGCGTGGAGTCCTGTTTTGCGGTACGCACCCCCTGATGAACAGGACCCCCGTTTTGACCGTAGCGCTCCAACACAAGTCTGTTTCCTCCGTTTTGTGGTATGCCACACCCCTCCCGATCAACAGGACCCCCGTTTCGACCGTAGGAGGTCCGTTTCCTCCGCTTTGCGGTACGCCAGGCCCCTCGTGATGAACAGGATTCCGTTTCGACCGTGGCCGGTCAAACACAAGGTTGTTTCCTCCGTTCTGTGGTACGCTAGGCCTCGTTTCCATCGGCTGTTCCGTCCAAGCCCTCTCGATGAACATGACAACGCATTCCGTTCCGACCCAGCCGGTTGGCTCCCCATGAACACGACGACGACGCTGTTTCTCCGTTCTGACCCAGCGATGTACACAAGCCCTAGCCATACGTACGCACGAGTAGGCGTTCGAGACCCCGCCCGTATGTACGTACGTGGCCGTATTTACTTTCTTGCACCCTGGCCATTGTACGTACGTGTACATGCTACGTGTGCGCCTTTGCTACGACATGTGCGCGCCTCTACATCGGCTAGTATGTACGTACACGTTCGCGACCAGAATGACAACGCTATGTACGCTTCGACCAGGTGGGTCCCAACTGTCAGGCAATTCCTTGTGTGCGAAGATGTAGCTGGTGGGTCCCAGCAATCAGGGGGACGAATCAATTTTTTTTGCCCGGACGCACTTCCTTGCGTGCGAAGATGTAGCTGGTGGGTCCCAGCAGTCAGGGGGAAATGTTTTTTCACGAAATATGGTGGCCCATGATACGTCCATTTTGCGTCATGCTTTCATATCAATATTTATTGCATTATGGGCTGTTATTTCACTTTATGTCACAATACTTATGGCTATTCTCTCTTATTTTACAAGGTTTACATAAGGAGGGAGAATGCCGGCAGCTGGAATTCTGGGCTGGAAAAGGAGCAAATATTAGAGACCTATTCTGCGCAACTCCAAAAGTCCTGAAACTCCACAGAACATCTTAAAATAAATAAAGAAAAATCCTCGCCAAAGGTGAAGGCCAGGGGGCCCACACCCTGCTCACGAGGGTGGGGGGCGCCCCCCTAGGGCGCGCCCCCTACCTTGTGGGCCCCCTCGTGGCTCTCCGACGCCCATCTTCTCCTATATGAAGTCTTTCGATGAGAAAAAAATAAGAAGGGAACTTTTCGGGACGAGACTCCGCCGCCACGAGGCGGAACCTTGGCGGATCCAATCTAGAGCTCCGACAGAGCTGTTTTGCCGGGGATACTTCCCTCTGGGAGGGGGAAATCATCACCATCGTCATCACCAACGCTCCTCTCATCGGGAGAGGGAAATCTCCATCAACATCTTCACTAGCACCATCTCATCTCCAAACCCTAGTTCATCTCTTGTATCCAATTCTTGTCTGAAAGTCCGTGATTGGTGCTAGTAGGTTGCTAGTAGTGTTGATTACTCCTTGTAGTTGATGCTAGTTGGTTTAATTGGTGGAAGATCATATGTTCAGATCCTATATGCATATTATTACCCCTCTAATTATGAACATGGATATGCTTTGTGAGTAATTACGTTCGTTCCTGAGGACAAGGGAGAAGTCTTGCTATGAGTAGTCATGTGAATTTGGTATTCGTTTGATATTTTGATAAGATGTATGTTGTCTAGCCTCTAGTGGTGTTATGTGAACTTCGACTACATAACACTTCACCATTATTTGGGCCTAGAGGAAGGCATTGGGAAGTAATAAGTAGATGATGGGTTGCTAGAGTGACAGAAGCTTAAACCCTAGTTTATGTGTTGCTTCGTAAGGGGCTGATTTGGATCCATATGATTCATGCTATGGTTAGGTTTACCTTAATACTTTTGTTGTAGTTGCGGATTCTTGCAATAGAGGTTAATCATAAGTGGGATGCTTGTTCAAGTAAGAACAGCACCTAAGCACCGGTCCACCCACATATCAAATTATCAAAGTATCGAACGCAAATCATATGAACGTGATGAAAACTAGCTTGACGATATTCCCATGTGTCCTCGGGAGCGCCTTTTCCTATTATAAGAGTTTGTTGCGGCTTGTCCTTTGTTACAAAAGGATTGGGCCACCTTGCTGCACTTTATTTACTTTTGTTACTTGTCACTCGTTACAATCTATCTTATCACAAAACTATCTGTTACCACTTATTTCAGTACTTGCAGAGAATATCTTGCTGAAAACCGCTTATCATTTCCTTCTGCTCCTCGTTGGGTTCGACACTCTTACTTATCAAAAGGACTACGATAGATCCCCTATACTTGTGGGTCATCAAGACTCTTTTTTGGTGCTGTTTCCGGGGAGTGTAGCGCCTTTGGTAGCTGGAATTTGGTAAGGAAAAATTTATATAGTGTGCTGAAATTTACTGTCACTTGTTACTATGGAAAGTAATTCTCTGAGGGGTTTGTTCGGGGTATATTCACCTCGTCCAGTAGAGCAAAGAGTTGCTCCTCAACCTACTGAACCTATTGAAAATGAAACTACTTTTGAATTTCCTTCGAGTATGATGGAAAAACTGCTAGCTAACCCTTTTACAGGAGATGGAACAAAGCATCCTGATGAGCACTTAATATATGCGGATGAAGTTTGTGGGTTATTTAAGCTTGCAGGTATACCCGATGATGTTGCTAAGAAGAAGGTCTTCCCTTTATCTTTGAAGGGAGACACATTGATATGGTATAGGCTATGTGATGACATGAGATTCCGGGACTATAAAAGATTGAAGTTGGAATTTCATCGGAAGTATTACCCTATGCATCTTGTTCATCGTGATCGCAATTATATATATAATTTCTGGCCTCGCGAAGGAGAAAGCATTGCTCAAGCTTGGGGGAGGCTTAAATCAATGTTATATTCATGCCCCAATCATGAGCTCCCGAGAGAAATAATTATGCAAAGTTTTTATTCTCGGCTTTCTGATAACAATCACACCATGCTCGATACTTCTTGTGCTGGCTCTTTTATGATGAAGACTATTGAATTCAGATGGAATTTATTGGATATAATTAAACGCAACTCTGAAGATTGGGACCTTGACGAAGGTAAGGAGTCAGGTATGACACCTAAGTTTGATTGTGTTAAATCTTTTATGGACACCGATATTTTCCGTAAGTTTAGCACTAAATACGGACTTGACTCTGAGGTAGTAGCTTCTTTCTGTGAATCTTTTGCTACTTATGTTGATCTCCCTAAGGAGAAGTGGTTTAAATATCATCCTCCCAGAGAAGTAAAAGTAGCTGCACCTATTAAAGTTGAAGAAAAGACTGTCACTTATAATGATCCTATTCTTCCTACTTCTTATGTTGAGAAACCACCTTTCCCTGTTAGAATAAAGGATCATGCTAAAGCTTCAACTATTGTTCGTAAAAGCAATATTAGAACTTATACACCTCCTGAGCAAGTCAAAGTAGAACCTAATATTGCTATTGTTAAAGATCTCTTGTCTGATAATATTGATGTGCATGTTATTCAGTTCGAAGGTGAAACTGCTAGAATTGCTAAACCTTGTGCTAAAGATAAACATAGACCTGTGGTAGGCATGCCTGTTATTTCTGTTAAAATAGGAGATCATTGTTATCATGGCTTATGTGATATGGGTGCAAGTGCTAGTGTTATACCGCATACCTTATACGAAGAAATTAAGAATGAAATTGCACCTGTTGAGTTAGAAGATATTGATGTTACTATTAAACTTGCTAATAGAGATACTATTGCACCAATTGGAATTGTTAGAGATGTTGAAGTCTTGTGTGGGAAAACTAAATATCCTGCTGATTTTCTTGTTCTTACTTCTCCGCAAGATAGCTTTTGTCCCATTATATTTGGTAGACCCTTCTTGAACACTGTTAATGCTAGGATAGATTGCGAAAAGAATGTTGTTACTATTGGCTTGGATGATATGGTTCATGAGTTTAATTTCTCTAAATTTAGTAAACAACATCGTGAGGAAGAATTACCTAGTAAGGATGAAATTATTGGTCTTGCTTCTATTGCTGTACCTCCTAGTGATCCTTTAGAACACTATTTGCTAGACCATGAAAATGGTATGTTCATGAATGAAAGAAGGGAAATAGATGAAGTATTCTTTAAACAGGAACCTATTCTGCAACATAATTTGCCTGTTGAAATTTTAGGGGATCCACCTCCACCCAAGGGTGATCCCGTGTTTGAGCTCAAACCTTTGCCTGATAATCTTAAATATGCTTATCTTGATGAAAAGAAGATATATCCTGTTATTATTAGTGCTAACCTTCCAGAGCATGAAGAAGAAAGATTATTGAAAACTCCAAAGAAGCATCGTGCTGCTATTGGATATACTCTTGATGATCTTAAGGGCATTAGTCCCACTCTATGTCAACATAAAATAAATTTGGAAGCAAATGCCAAACCAGTTTGCGATCCTCAACGACGTCTGGATCCTAAAATGAAAGAAGTGGTAAGAAAAGAAATACTAAAGCTTCTGGAGGCAGGTATAATCTATCCCGTTGCTGATAGTGAGTGGGTAAGTCCTGTCCATTGTGTCCCTGAGAAGGGAGGTATTACTGTTGTTCCTAATGATAAAGATCAATTGATTCCACAAAGAATTATCACAGGTTATAGGATGGTAATTGATTTCTGCAAATTAAATAAAGCTACTAAGAAAGATCATTACCCCTTACCTTTTATTGATCAAATGCTAGAAAGATTATGCAAACATACACACTATTGCTTTCTAGATGGTTATTCTGGTTTCTCTCAAATACCTGTGTCGGCTAGAGATCAATCAAAGACTACTTTTACGTGCCCTTTTGGTACTTTTGCTTATAGACGTATGCCTTTTGGTTTATGTAATGCACCTGCTACCTTTCAAAGATGCATGATGGCTATATTCTCTAACTTCTGTGAAAAGATTTGTGAGGTTTTCATGGACGACTTTTCCGTCTATGGTTCCTCTTTTGATGATTGCTTGAGCAATCTTGATCGAGTTTTGCAGAGATGTGAAGAAACTAATCTTGTCTTGAATTGGGAAAAGTGCCACTTTATGGTTAATGAAGGTATTGTCTTGGGGCACAAAGTTTCTGAAAGAGGTATTGAAGTTGATAAAGCCAAGGTTGATGCTATTGAAAAGATGCCATGTCCCAAGGACATCAAAGGTATAAGAAGTTTCCTTGGTCACGCCGGATTTTACAGGAGGTTCATTAAGGACTTCTCAAAAATTTCTCGGCCTCTGACTAATTTATTGCAAAAAGATATACCATTTGTCTTTGATGATGATTGTGTAGAAGCATTTGAAATACTTAAGAAAGCATTAGTCACTGCACCTGTTGTTCAGCCACCTGATTGGAATTTACCCTTTGAAATTATGTGTGATGCTAGTGATTATGCCGTTGGTGCTGTTCTAGGGCAAAGAGTTGATAAGAAATTAAATGTTATTCATTATGCTAGTAAGACTCTAGACAATGCTCAAAGAAATTATGCTACTACTGAAAAAGAGCTTTTAGCAGTTGTATTTGCTTGTGATAAGTTCAGATCTTATATTGTTGATTCTAAAGTAGCTATTCAAACTGATCATGCTGCTATTAAATATCTTATGGAAAAGAAAGATGCTAAACCTAGACTTATTAGATGGGCTCTTGCTACAAGAATTTGATTTGCATATTGTTGATAGAAAGGGAGCTGAGAACCCCGTTGCAGACAACTTGTCTAGGTTAGAAAATATTCTTGATGACCCACTACCTATTAATGATAGCTTTTGTAGGATCTAGAAGTAGATGTGTCTAGAGGGGGGGTGATTAGACACTTAGTGCTAAAGTTGCAATTTTTAGGCCTTTTTGGTTTGAGTGGAGTTTTAGGCACAATTTCAACATACACAATACATATCAAGCAAGCATGCAAAGAGTATATGAGCAGCGGAATGTAAAGCATGCAACTTGCAAGAATGTAAGGGGAAGGGTTTGGAGAATTCAAACGCAATTGGAGACACGGATGTTTTTCCCGTGGTTCGGATAGGTGGTGCTATCCTACATCCACGTTGATGGAGACTTCAACCCACGAAGGGTAACGGTTGCGCGAGTCCATGGAGGGCTCCACCCACGAAGGGTAATGGTTGCGCGAGTCCACGGAGGGCTCCACCCACGAAGGGTCCACGAAGAAGCAACCACCCACGAAGGGTCCACGAAGAAGCAACCTTGTCTATCCCACCATGGCCATCGCCCACGAAGGACTTGCCTCACTAGCGGTAGATCTTCACGAAGTAGGCGATCTCCTTGCCCTTACAAACTCCTTGGTTCAACTCCACAATCTTGTCAGAGGCTCCCAAGTAACACCTAGCCAATCTAGGAGACACCACTCTCCAAGAAGTAACAAATGGTGTGTAGGTAATGAACTCCTTGCTCTTGTGCTTCAAATGATAGTCTCCCCAACACTCAACTCTCTCTCATAGGATTTGGATCTGGTGGAAAGAAGGTTTGAGTGGAAAGCAACTTGGGGAAAGCTAGAGATCAAGATTCATATGGTAGGAATGGAATATCTTGGCCTCAACACATGAGTAGGTAGTTCTCTCTCAGAAATAGGATGCTGGAAGTGTAGGCTTAGTCTGATGGCTCTCTCTACGAATGAAGAGGGGGTGGAGGGGTATATATAGCCTCCACACAAAATCCAACCGTTACACACGATTTACCAATCTCGGTGGGACCGAATCAACAAACTCGGTCAGACCCGAAATAGGAAACCTAGTGACCGTTAGAGATTTTCGGTGGGACCGACTGGATCAACTCGGTGGGACCGATGTGCTAGGGTTAGGGTAAATCCAAAACTCGGTTTGACCGATTACTCAAACTCGGTGGGACCGATTTGGGTAATAAGTGAAACAGAGAGTTGGCCAAGCAAACTCGGTGGGGCCGATTGCATATCTCGGTGGGACCGAAAATATTGCAATAGGTAACAGAGAGTTTGCAAGCCCATCTCGGTGAGACCGAGATCCCATCGGTGAGATCGAACTGATTAGGGTTTCTGGCAGTGGCTATGACAGGTGAAACTCGGTGGCGCCGGATAGGAATAATCGGTAGGTCCGAGTTTGGCTTTGGGTTTAGGTCATATGTGGAAGTGGGAAAGTAGCTGAGGATTTTGGAGCATATCATTAAGCACATGAAGCAAGAGGCTCATTAAGCAACACCTCATCCCTCCTTGATAGTATTGGCTTTTCCTATGGACTCAATGTGATCTTGGATCACTAAAATGTAAAATGAAGAGTCTTGAGCTTGAAGCTTTAGCCAATCCTTTGTCCTTAGCATCTTGAAGGAGTTCCCGCAACCTTTACTCCATGCCACTCCATTGTTGAACTTATCTGAAACATGCTAGATAGAAATGTTAGTCCAACAAGAGATATGTTGTCATCAATTATCAAAACCACCTAGGGAGCACTTGTGCTTTCAATCTCCCCCTTTTTGGTAATTGATGGCAACATACATCAAAGCTTTAGATAAAGATATAAAGAACAACAAGTAAAGCTTTGGAAGGACATGTAACAAGCATAGGCTCCCCCTACATGTACGCACTCATGTAAATATGAAATATAGAGGCATGTGAGAGCATAACCATGACAGAGTAGGCAATGTGTTACATGTATCTTGGCCATATGCATCAGAGCAAAAGATTATCAAGGAAAATACCTTCATGCTCATGAGTCCTTCTTGCAAACAGTATGTACATAAGCAAGAACTCCTCATACTCATGATTTTGATGCATATACTTACCTTGTGGTCTTGAGTTGGCTTAGGATGGAATGAACCTGCACAAACAAAGTTAGATAACACAGGTACATCCACTAGCCAGAGCAAACAAAAGAAACCACAAGAATACCAAGACTGGGATGACATGTAGAGAGTGAGTACAAGGTACCACATTGGATTCAACATGTCCCCAAGAATAAAGATATGCAATGAATTTGACTGATTTCTTTCCCTTAGGTGTCTTGCTCCCCCAGAATCTTACATGGGATATTGGGAGAAGATAAGGAACAACAAATCAGAGCTGAAAGATACAAATGAACATGTCTTTCCCCCTAAAAAGACATGTGACATCTCTCCTCTTGAACATCAAGCATCAAGCATCTGGGACATCTGGGATCCTTGAGTATTCTCTCCCCCTGGAAGTCTCTCTCTCCCCCTTAATACTTTCTCTCTTGTAGGTTTGGTCCTTGAGATTTTTTCTCTCCCTTGATGTGATCTCTCTCTCCAACAAGCTTTGATGTGATCTCTCTCTCCCCCTTTGACATCAATTTCCAAGAAGGTCTTTCTGGAATCCGTCGTATAGGTTTGGTCCTTGAGACTCAGCACAAAGCAATGGATAAAACTGTGATGCTTGTAGAGGACAAGATTCATTGAGTAGAGCTGGATCAGAAGAAATATAGAACAAGTGGCAAACTGTTTTTCCTGTTGCGAAGTCGGTGGCACCGAGTGGTATGTTTTGGTGGCACCGAAAAGATTCGGTTGGACCGAAAATTACAAGTCGGTGAAACCAAGTTTACACAGAGAAAAACACTTGTCACTTCAGCTCACTAGACATGTAGGATCTCACAAAGATTTGCAATGAATTACCTGAAGGATTTGCAAGGAATTGAATGCAGAAAATGCAGAACAAAAACAAAGAGAAAAGAGAAGAAACTAAAAGATCTAGATGAAGTTTTTTTTTGAAAAAGAGAAAGAAAATAAACATGCATGAGACAAATAGAATAACACAGAAAAGAACACAAGAGAACTTCATCTAGAGTTGGGCGGTGACATAGTCACCTATGTTAGAGTATATTGACTTAGGAGTCAAGTGAGAACACTTGATCATAGGTCATACTCATCGTTTAAGCTCAAAATGGGGTTACCATTTTTCATTTAAGCATCTTGATGTATTCACATCTTGTTGAGTTGCTTTGACTCATGTCTTGGAGTAAAGCTTCTCTAAGATGGAATAACATACCTTGGGTGGTGGTGTGGTTCTTGCTCATGTAGTTGAACTTGTGTGGGTGCTCAAGGTTGATGTAGCTCATCAAGAGTTGGGAGCACCACTTGGAGTTTGAGTTCATCTACCTACATGGGTTAGTTCTTGCAAGGAAGAGCACTTGTGTATCCAAAAATGACAATCATGAAGCTCAACATAGAATTTATCAAAGGATATGTTTGAATGGTTTTGTGCTTCCTTGTCTTCAACCACAATTGTGTAGAGTCTTGGTGATGTAGAGATTGCTCAAGATGTGAGTGAGTCGCAATCTCATGGAATTAGATTCAACCAAGCACCTACATGGGTTAGACAACATGCAAGGTGCAAATATATCCAAGACATAAGATAGTCATCATAAGAGATATATCATGGATTAGTCATAAGCTCATGTCTTGCATGTATCCAATGGAGTTTCTACTCCAAGTTCGAAGCATCAATGATGTTCAATTCACCTCTCAACCTGCAAAATACTTTCTCATCAAGAGGTTTAGTAAATATATCCGCTAATTGCTTATCGGTGCGAACGTGCTTAAGATTAATGTCACCCTTAGCAACATGATCTCGAATGAAATGATGACGAACTTCAATATGCTTAGTTCGAGAATGTTGTACAGGATTATGACCAATTTTGATAGCACTTTCATTGTCACAAAGCAGTGGAACATGTTTCACATAAATCCCATAATCTTTAAGAGTTTGGGTCATCCAAAGTAATTGAGCACAACATGAACCAGCGGCAATGTATTCCGCTTCGGCGGTGGATAAGGATACCGAGTTTTGTTTCTTGGAAGACCAAGACACAAGAGATCTACCAAGAAATTGACAAGTACCCGAAGTGGACTTTCTATCAACCTTATCTCCGGCATGATCCGAGTAGGAATAGCCAACAAGATCAAAAGAAGACCTCTTAGGATACCAAATGCCAAAATTTGGTGTATGGATTAAATATCTCACTATCCTTTTCACAGCCTTAAGATGACATTCTTTAGGAGCAGCTTGATATCGTGCACACATGCACACACTTAGCATAATATCGGGACGTGAAGCACATAGGTATAACGATGAACCAATCATAGAGCGATAAACCTTTTGATCAACCGGTTCACCATCTTTGGTCAAATCATTATGTCCACTAGTAGGCATGGGTGTAGACATACCTTTGCATTCTTGCATATTGAACTTCTTGAATAAGTCCTTGGTGTACTTCGTTTGAGAGACAAATGTACCTTCCTTAGTTTGCTTGATTTGCAAACCGAGAAAGAATTTGAGTTCACTCATCATAGACATCTCAAACTTCTCTGACATTAGCTTTCCAAACTTTTCAGTAAAGAGAGGGTTAGTTGAACCAAATATGATATCATCGACATAAATTTGGCATACAAATAGTTCTCCATTAACCCTTTTAGTAAAAAGAGTAGAATCAATTTTACCAATTTCAAAACCACTTGTAATAAGGAACTTGGTCAAGCATTTATACCATGCTCTAGGAGCTTGTTTAAGACCATAAAGAGCTTTGTGAAGTTTGTAAACATGATTTGGTTTCTTAGGATTGATAAAGCCGGGAGGTTGTTTGACATAAACTTCCTCCTCTATTTCACCATTTAGAAAAGCACTTTTAATGTCCATTTGGTACAAGGTGATATTATGGTGATTAGCATAGGCAAGTAAGACGCGAATGGACTCAAGTCTAGCAACGGGAGCATATGTCTCACCATAGTCCATACCTTCGACTTGTGTGTACCCTTGGGCGACGAGACGTGCTTTGTTGCGAACCACTTGTCCATCTTCATATTGCTTGTTGCGAAACACCCATTTGGTACCAATGATGTTGTGGTTGTTGTCGGGCTTCTCAACCAATGTCCAAACTTGGTTTCTCTCAAAATTGTGTAGCTCTTCATGCATAGCGTTTATCCAATCTGGATCTTCCAATGCTTCTTCAACCTTCATAGGTTCAATGCTAGAGATGAATGAATAGTTTTCACAAAAGTTAGCTAAACGATTTTTTGAGCGAGTGATTCTCCCGGTTTGTATATGATTGAGGATTTGCTCGACGGGATGATCTTTGGCAATTCTTGCTCGAACTCGTGAGAGCTTTTGCTTGGGTCTTCGTTGAACATCTTCTTCATCTTGTTCTTCTTCTTGGCCTTCTTCATTGTTGACGTCGTCGTTCTCTTGTCGTGGTGGAGAAAGAGGTTGTTGATGTTCGTCTTGATGCATTTCCTTGTCTTCTTCATCTTGGTGTGTCCCACTTGTGGATGCGTCCGTGTCGATTCTTGGTTCACCTTATCGTGAAGTAGAAGCTTCCACTTGGACGGATGAAGTACTCTCCTTCACCTCCGTTGGACGAATTTTGCCAATGGACAAGTCTTGGATTGCTTCTGAAGGGTCTTTGTCTCCTACATCAATTGGCAATTGCTCTACTTGCGAGCCATTAGATTCATCAAACTTCACATCTACCGTCTCTTCAACCTTTCGGGTGAAATTGTTGTAGACACGGTAAGTGTGAGAGTTTGAGCCATAACCAAGTAGAAAACCTTCATGAGATTTAGGAGCAAACTTTGAACGATGATGCTTATCAAGAATGTAGCACTTTGAGCCGAATACTCGAAAGTATCCAACTTGGGGTTTGTTACCGGTGAGAAGCTCGTATGCCGTCTTGCCGAGTAGCTTGTGAAGATAAAAGCGATTTGTTGCGTGACAAGCTGTCTCAACCACTTCTGCCCAAAAGTGCTTCGGCGTCTTGTATTCATCAAGCATCGTTCTTGCCATTTCGATGAGCGTCCGGTTCTTCCTCTCAACAACTCCATTTTGTTGAGGTGTGTACGTAGCCGAGAACTCGTGTGAAATCCCTTCTTCGTTAAGAAAGGTGTCCACATTTGCATTCTTGAACTCCGTTCCGTTGTCACTCCGAACCTTCTTGATCTTCACGTCAAACTGATTTTGGGCCTTCCTAGCAAAGTTTCTGAAGATCTTCTGGACCCGCGACTTGTCATTAAGAAAGAACACCCACGTAAATCTTGAAAAATCATCAACTATAACTAGACCAAAAGAATTTCCACCGAGACTCTTGTAGGCGTTGGGACCAAAAAGATCCATATGAAGTAGCTCGAGTGGCCTTCTTGTGGTCATGACGTTCTTCACGGGATGCCTTCCTCCAACCTGTTTACCTGCTTGACAAGCACTGCAAAGTCTATCCTTATCAAATATGACATCGTTAACTCCAAGGATATGATTTCCTTTAATAAGCTTGTCAAGGTTTCTCATGCCAACGTGACCTAGTCGTCTATGCCACAACCAACCTTTTGAGGATTTAGCAACAAAGCAAGTTTTAGGTTGTGCCTTTTTAGAGAAATCAACAATGTAAAGATCACCTCTACGCATACCGGTAAAGACCATTTTATGATTGTCTCGACGAAATACTTGGCAATCTACCTCAGTAAATAGGACATTCAAACCGAAATCAGCAAGTCTAGATACTGAAAGTAAGTTGTAGCCGAGAGATTCAACGAGCATGAGATTTTGAATGGAACTATCATGTGAGATGGCCACCTTACCAAGGCCAACCACTTTACCCTTTGAATTATCACCAAAGGTGACATATTTTCGAGGGCCGTCATTTTCAGCAAGCTCACGAAACATCTCTTCATCTCCGGTCATATGATCAGTACATCCACTATCAAGAACCCATTCCTTTCCTCCTGATTCATATCCCCGAATATTTGCCATAAGACCAAAATCTCTCATTGCATCATCAAGATCGAAGTCACTATCATCATCATCATAGTATCCATGTTCATCATGATCTTGTGACTCATCATTTCCTAGAGAGGGTAATTCATTAGATAAATGATCATCAAAGTGGTTACTTTTATGAATTCTTATAGCTTCGAATATGATATCACTAATGATTCCAACATCTCCTTTAGCATGCTTAAGATTGGTAAGTTCAAATAGACAATTACCAAAACTAGGATCACTAGAGTTCATCTTACTCAAGGCAATAGATTTATGGAGAATTTCATCCAAAGTTTTCAAGGAATGATCGGGAAATCGTTCCTCAAGAAATTTCCATATAGTATAGGCACAATTAAGAGTAGGCAAACTAGCAAACAAATTTTTGGGCAATCCTCTAATGATGAGCTCAATAGTTCTAAGATTGCGAATCATGTCAATATCTTCATCTAGGGTAGGATGCAAAGGATCAATATGAGGTGCACAAGGGCTAGCAATATACTTGTTCAAATGATATTGATTGAAAATTACAAGCATCTCATTTTTCCACTCATGAAATACTCTCCATCAAGAATAGACACTCTATGTCTAAGACTCCCTAAGGTAGACATATCCATCTTCCTCCAATGGTGATTAAACCAAGGCAATGGAGACCAAAGCTCTGATACCACTTGTAGGATCTAGAAGTAGATGTGTCTAGAGGGGGGTGATTAGACACTTAGTGCTAAAGTTGCAATTTTTAGGCCTTTTTGGTTTGAGTGGAGTTTTAGGCACAATTTCAACATACACAATACATATCAAGCAAGCATGCAAAGAGTATATGAGCAGCGGAATGTAAAGCATGCAACTTGCAAGAATGTAAGGGGAAGGGTTCGGAAAATTCAAACGCAATTGGAGACACGGATGTTTTTCCCGTGGTTCGGATAGGTGGTGCTATCCTACATCCACGTTGATGGAGACTTCAACCCACGAAGGGTAACGGTTGCGCGAGTCCACGGAGGGCTCCACCCACGAAGGGTAATGGTTGCGCGAGTCCATGGAGGGCTCCACCCACGAAGGGTCCACGAAGAAGCAACCACCCACGAAGGGTCCATGAAGAAGCAACCTTGTCTATCCCACCATGGCCATCGCCCACGAAGGACTTGCCTCACTAGCGGTAGATCTTCACGAAGTAGGCGATCTCCTTGCCCTTACAAACTCCTTGGTTCAACTCCACAATCTTGTCAGAGGCTCCCAAGTAACACCTAGCCAATCTAGGAGACACCACTCTCCAAGAAGTAACAAATGGTGTGTAGGTAATGAACTCCTTGCTCTTGTGCTTCAAATGATAGTCTCCCCAACACTCAACTCTCTCTCATAGGATTTGGATCTGGTGGAAAGAAGGTTTGAGTGGAAAGCAACTTGGGGAAAGCTAGAGATCAAGATTCATATGGTAGGAATGGAATATCTTGGCCTCAACACATGAGTAGGTAGTTCTCTCTCAGAAATAGGATGCTGGAAGTGTAGGCTTAGTCTGATGGCTCTCTCTACGAATGAAGAGGAGGTGGAGGGGTATATATAGCCTCCACACAAAATCCAACCATTACACACGATTTACCAATCTCGGTGGGACCGAATCAACAAACTCGGTCAGACCGAAATAGGAAACCTAGTGACCGTTAGAGATTTTCGGTGGGACCGACTGGATCAACTCGGTGGGACCGATGTGCTAGGGTTAGGGTAAATCCAAAACTCGGTTTGACCGATTACTCAAACTCGGTGGGACCGATTTGGATAATAAGTGAAACAGAGAGTTGGCCAAGCAAACTCGGTGGGGCCGATTGCATATCTCGGTGGGACCGAAAATATTGCAATAGGTAACAGAGAGTTTGCAAGCCCATCTCGGTGAGACCGAGATCCCATCGATGAGACCGAACTGATTAGGGTTTCTAGCAGTGGCTATGACAGGTGAAACTCGGTGGCGCCGGATAGGAATAATCGGTAGGTCCGAGTTTGGCTTTGGGTTTAGGTCATATGTGGAAGTGGGAAAGTAGCTGAGGATTTTGGAGCATATCATTAAGCACATGAAGCAAGAGGCTCATTAAGCAACACCTCATCCCTCCTTGATAGTATTGGCTTTTCCTATGGACTCAATGTGATCTTGGATCACTAAAATGTAAAATGAAGAGTCTTGAGCTTGAAGCTTTAGCCAATCCTTTGTCCTTAGCATCTTGAAGGAGTTCCCACAACCTTTAGTCCATGCCACTCCATTGTTGAACTTATCTGAAACATGCTAGATAGAAATATTGGTCCAACAAGAGATATGTTGTCATCAATTATCAAAACCACCTAGGGAGCACTTGTGCTTTCAGCTTTCCTGATGAACAATTAAATGTTATAAGTACTTCTCGTAGTACTCCATGGTATGCTGATTAT
The DNA here is from genome assembly GCF_056163025.1 of Triticum urartu. Classification (NCBI taxonomy): domain Eukaryota; kingdom Viridiplantae; phylum Streptophyta; class Magnoliopsida; order Poales; family Poaceae; genus Triticum; species Triticum urartu. The sequence goes on along the minus strand of NC_141876.1, from coordinate 482,791,049 downwards.
ACTAATTATATTGTTGCTAAATTTATACCACCTAGCTTCACATACCAGCAAAATAAAAAGTTTTTCTATGATTTAAGACATTACTTTTGGGATGTCCCACATCTTTATAAAGAAGGAGTAGATGGTGTTATTAGACGTTGTGTACCTGAGCATGAATAAGAACAGATCCTACGCAAGTGTCGTTCTGAGTCTTATGGAGGACACCACGCTGGAGATAGAACTACACATAAGGTATTGCAATCTGGTTTTTATTGGCCTACTCTCTTCAAGGATGCCCGTAAGTTTGTCTTGTCTTGTGATGAATGTCAAAGAATTGGTAATATTAGTAGATGTCAATAAATGCCTATGAATTATTCTCTTGTTATTGAACCGTTTGATGTTTGGGGCTTTGATTATATGGGACCTTTTCCTGCCTCTAATGGATACACACATATTCTAGTTGCTGTTGATTACATTACTAAGTGGGTAGAAGCTATTCCAACTAGTAGTGCTGATCATAACACTTCTATTAAAATGCTTAAGGAAGTTATTTTCCCGAGATTTGGAGTCCCTAGATATTTAATGACTGATGGTGGTTCACACTTTATTCATGGTTCTTTCCGTAAAATGCTTGCAAAATATGATGTTAATCATAGAATTGCATCTCCTTATCACCCATGGTCTAGTGGTCAAGTAGAGTTGAGCAATAGAGAGCTCAAATTAATTTTGCAAAAGACTATTAATAGGTCTAGAAAGAATTGGTCCAAAAAACTTGATGACGCATTATGGGCTTACAGAACTGCATACAAAAATCCTATGGGTATGTCTCCGTATAAAATGGTTTATGGAAAAGCATGTCACTTACCTCTCGAACTAGAACATAAGGCTATTGGGCTATTAAAGAGCTCAACTATGATTTTAAACTTGCCGGTGAGAAGAGGTTATTTGATATTAGCTCACTTGATGAATGGAGAACCCAAGCTTATGAAAATGCCAAGTTGTTTAAAGAAAAAGTTAAAAGATGGCATGACAAAAGGATACAAAAGCGTGAGTTTAATGTAGGTGATTATGTATTGCTATACAACTCTCATTTAAGATTTTTTGTAGGCAAACTTCTCTCTAAATGGGAAGGCCCCTATGTTATCGAAGAGGTCTATCGTTCCGTTGCCATAAAAATCAACAACTTCGAAGGCACAAATCCGAAGGTGGTAAACGGTCAAAGAATTAAACATTATATCTCAGGTAATCCCATAAATGTTGAAACCAATATTATTGAAACCTTAACCCCGGAGGAATACATAAGAGACACTTTCCGGAACGTTTCAGACTCCGGAAAGGAATAGGTATGTGGTACGGTAAGTAAACCGACTCCAAAACAATTTTTAAGGCAATATCTCTCCGTTTTGGAATATTTAGAAAAATAGAAAAATAAGTAGCAGTCCGGGAAGGACACAAGGGCCCCACAAGGGTGGTGGGCGCGCCCTACCCCCCTGGGCGTGCCCCCTACCTCGTGAGCACCTCGTGTGCCTTCCGGACTCCGTTTTCTTGCATGTTACGTATTTTAGTCGGTAAAAATTCATTATATATTCTCCCGAAGGTTTTGACTCCTGTATCATGCAAATATCCTCTGTTTCGTTTCGAGCTGTCACGTTGCAGATTAAATCAACATGTCTTCCCAGGATTCGGAAGGAGAAAGCTATGTGGATGATTACTTAGCAAATCCAAAGGTCTATGGAGATGTGGAACACGATGGATGGACCACGGAGGAAGAAGAGGACTATGAACCCAAGGGGAAGGAGGAGACGAGCTCAGATGAAGATGAAGCACCATTACCTCAACTTGGGGACATGCACGTAATCGAGTTAGTGAGCTATATATAATAAAGATTAGTGTTGATTCAAGGGCTTGATTATTTCGCCATGATCTTGGGTGAATAAAAGAAAAGAGAAAAAGAATAAAAAGAAACAAAGAGTTCATATTGATCTTATTGAGAGTAATGACTTCACATAGAAAGAGTATGATGATTAAAAGTTGTTGGGAGTTGGCAGACATAGCTTTGGTCATTGTTGCAATTAATAGGAAGTAATAAGGAAAGAGAGGTTTTCACATATAGATATATTATCATTGACATCTTTTATGATTGGGAGCACTCATTAAAATATGACATGCTAAAGAGTGGATGTTGGACAAGGAAGACAACGTAATGAGTTATGTCTTTCTTATATCTGAGATAAAGTATGTTGTCATGGATCCTCTAACTTGTTGAGCTTGCCTTTCCCCCTCATGCTAGCCAAATTCTCAGCACTAAGTAGAAATACTACTTGTGCTTCCAAAATCCCTAAACCAGTTTTGCCATGAGAGTCCACCATATCTACCTATGGATTGAGTAAGATCCTTCAAGTAAGTTGTCATCGGTGCAAAGCAATAAAAATTGCTCTAAATATGTATGATTGATTGGTGTGGGAGCAATAAGCTTTATACGATCTTGTGATGTGGAAGTAATAAAAGCGACGGACTGCATAATAAAGGTTCATATCACAAGGGGCAATATAGAGTGACGTTCTCTCGCATTGAGATTTTATATATCCAACCATAAAAGCGCATGGCATCCTCTGCTTCCCTCTGCGAAGGGCCTATCCTTTATTATTATCTTCTACCTCATGCAAGAGTCATGGTGATCTTCACCTTTTCTTTTTCATTTTATCCTTTGGCAAGCTCAGCATGTTGGAAAGAACATGATATATATATATATATATATATATATATATATATATATATATATCTAATTGGATGTAGGGGAGCATGAACCATTATTGTTGGCATTACCCTTGAGGTAAAAGGTTGTGGGGAAAAACTATAAGCCCCTATCTTCCTCTGTGTCCGATTAAAACTCCGTAACCACAAGTATCGCGTGAGTGTTAGCAATTATGGAGGACTAAATGATAGTTGAGTATGTGGACTTGCTTTTTAGCTCTGACATAGACTCTTTCCGATGTTATGATAAATTGCAATTGCTTCAATGATTGAGATTATAGTTTGTCGGAGCCCAATAAGGTTTATGATTTATACTTTTGCATTGTGAATAGATCATCACTGGAACATAAGTAATCATATGACAAAATCTCTATATGTTGCTGTTATGAGAATAATCATGATGCCTTCATGTCCGTATTTTATTTTTATCGACGCCTCTACCTCTAAACATGAGGACATATTTATTGTTATCGGCTTTTCGCTTGAGGACAAGCGAGGTCTAAGCTTGGGGGAGTTGATACGTCCATTTTGCATCATGCTTTCATATCAATATTTATTGCATTATGGGCTGTTATTTCACTTTATGTCACAATACTTATGGCTATTCTCTCTTATTTTACAAGGTTTACATAAGGAGGGAGAATGCCGGCAGCTGGAATTCTGGGCTGGAAAAGGAGCAAATATTAGAGACCTATTCTGCGCAACTCCAAAAGTCCTGAAACTCCACGGAACATCTTAAAATAAATAAAGAAAAATCCTCGCCAAAGATGAAGGCCAGGGGGCCCACACCCTGCTCACGAGGGTGGGGGGCGCCCCCCTAGGGCGCCCCCCCTACCTCGTGGGCCCCCTGGTGGCTCTCCGACGCCCATCTTCTCCTATATGAAGTCTTTCGATGAGAAAAAAATAAGAAGGGAACTTTTCGGGACGAGACTCCGCCGTCACGAGGCGGAACCTTGGCGGATCCAATCTAGAGCTCCGGCAGAGCTGTTCTGCCGGGGATACTTCCCTCTGGGAGGGGGAAATCATCACCATCGCCATCACCAACGCTCCTCTCATCGGGAGAGGGAAATCTCCATCAACATCTTCACCAGCACCATCTCATCTCCAAACCCTAGTTCATCTCTTGTATCCAATTCTTGTCTCAAAGTCCGGGATTGGTGCTAGTAGGTTGCTAGTAGTGTTGATTACTCCTTGTAGTTGATGCTAGTTGGTTTAATTGGTGGAAGATCATATGTTCAGATCCTATATGCATATTATTACCCCTCTGATTATGAACATGAATATGCTTTGTGAGTAATTACGTTCATTCCTGAGGACAAGATAGAAGTCTTGCTATGAGTAGTCATGTGAATTTGGTATTCGTTTGATATTTTGATAAGATGTATGTTGTCTAGCCTCTAGTGGTGTTATGTGAACGTCGACTACATAACACTTCACCATTATTTGGGCCTAGAGGAAGGCATTGGGAAGTAATAAGTATATGATGGGTTGCTAGAGTGACAGAAGCTTAAACCCTAGTTTATGCGTTGCTTCGTAAGGGGCTGATTTGGATCCATATGTTTCATGCTATGGTTAGGTTTACCTTAATACTTTTGTTGTAGTTGCAGATTCTTGCAATAGAGGTTTATCATAAGTGGGATGTTTGTTCAAGTAAGAACATCACCTAAGCACCGGTCCACCCACATATCAAATTACCAAAGTGTCGAACGCGAATCATATGAACGTGATGAAAACTAGCTTGACGATATTCCCATGTGTCCTTGGGAGCGCCTTTTCCTATTATAAGAGTTTGTTCCGGCTTGTCCTTTGTTACAAAAGGATTGGGCCACCTTGCTGCACTTTATTTACTTTTGTTACTTGTTGCTCGTTACAATCTATCTTATCACAAAACTATCTGTTACCAGCCCGTCTGGTGGGTCCCCGCTGTCAGGTGGAGGAATAATTATCTTGCACGTAATAAGGAGGCACTTCCTTGTTGCGGTTGTGGACCCAGCGATCAGCCTCTCCACGTATAGTCCAGGTCCGATGGAAGCTGTTCCTTGACCATGTTGACCACGCCGCCCCGAGAGCACCAGGGCGGTGGACGATGGCGAGGCCTAGGAAGGGGACGACGCGGAGCCGGGGAAGACGCGGCAGTGGAAGCCCGCGCGGAGAGGAGTACGAGGGTTCACTGGTTCGGCTGCGGTGTGAGGCTGCCGTCGCCGCAGGGCCTGACCAGCGGTGGGAATAGTAGGGGCGGTGAGGCCTCCGCGGCAGCACAGCCGGCCACGAGAGGCAGGAGCATGCGGCACGACCGGCGCTGCTTTGGGCGGCTGGAGCAAGAAGACCAGAGGTTGAAGAAGCACTACGGCCGTTGGATGGACATCGTATGGTCACTAAAGCTAGAATCGTTCATATTGACTAAGTTGACAAAGCACTCCGTCCCCGTCAACTTAGTAGGCCCACAAGTGAGCCACCCACCATGGTGGGTCCCAACTAGCAGGGGGGGTATTCATTTTTTTGTGCGTAATAAGGAGGCACTTCCGGTGGGTCTGAGCTGACAGCGGGGTGAACGTTTTTTTTTCACGAAATACGGTGGCCCATCCGGTGGGTCCCAACAGTCAGGGGGGAAACATTTTTTCGCCAAGTACGGTGGCCCGTCCGGTGGGTCCCTGCTGTCAGGTGGAGGAATAATTATTTTCTGCATAATAAGGAGGCACTTCCTTGCAGCTACCGTGGACCTAGCTGTCAGCCTCTCCACGTACAGTACTCTTCTGATGGAAGTCATTCCTTGACCACGTTGACCATGCCGCACCGAGAGCACCAGGGCCATGGACGACGGCGAGGCCTAGGAAGGGGACGACGCGGAGCCAAGGAAGACGCGGCAGTGGATGCCCACGCGTAGAGGAGTATGAGGGTTCGCTGGTTCACTGTGGTCTGAGGCTGCTGTCGCCGCAGAATAACAAGGGGTGTGGGTGAGTAGAGGGATGGCCTAGCCAGTGGTGGGAGTAGTAGGGGCGGTGAGGCCTCGCGGCATCGTAGCTAGCCACGGGAGGCAGGAGCACGAGGCAGGACCAGCGCTGCTTTGGGCGGCTGGAGCAAGAAGACCAGAGGCTGAAGAAGCACTACGACCGTTGGATGGACATCGTACGATTACTGGAGCTAGTATCGTTCATATTGACTAAGTTGACAAAGCCCTCTGTCCCCGTCAACTTAGTTGGCCCACAAGTAAGCCTCCCACTATTATGGGTCCCAGCTAGCAGGGGGGATTCATTTTTTTGTGTGTAATAAGGAGGCACTTCCTTGCGTGTGAAGATATAGCTGGTGGGTCCGACCTGTCAGCGGTGGGAACATTTTTTGTGAAATACAGAGGCCCTTCCGGTGGGTCCCAGCTGTCAGTCTCTCCACGCACAGTCTACTTCCGATGGTGTCGTTCGTTGACCATGTTGACCACTCCGTGCCAGGGCATCCAAGGTGGTGGACGACAGCGAGGCCCCGGACAGCAACGAGCCGGAGATGGGATGACGCGGGAGTAGAGTCACAGACTGAGAGGTGTACGAGGGTTAACTGGTTCTGGTGCAGTGTGCTTCGGCAGTCGGTGGAGAAGAACAGGAGGTGTGGAGTGGTGGAGGCGGGAGCGGGTGGTCCCGGGGACGCTCAAGGAAGAAGACGAGAGATTGAAGATGGATGCCAGTCGTTGGATGTAAATCCAACGGCTAACTAATGTCAGAATAATTTGTTGACTAAGTTGACAGCGACTTGCATTGGCTTTGACCTATTGGCCCACATTTCAACCTTCAAAAATGTGGCACCTATTCAACCCATTTTTCCAGAATTTACAGTCTTTTTTTGCGGGGTAGAATTTATAGTCCATTTGATCTTTTTTTAATTAGCTGGGCTGGGTGAACAAATAATGTAGCGTCCATGCGGCCCATTTATGTTTTTCCTAAAAAATTACAGGCCATTTTTACTTTCTTGAAATACACGATTTTGCTGGGCTTATTATGATTATAATGTTGGGGTGGGCGCAGCAATGTAATCAAAAAATAAACAGGGGTTGAGCATTTTGTTATATATATAAATAATAAGTGATTTGTTATTACATTGGTCCTTAAATCTTACCAAGCTTTTGTACACAATCACCAGGATTTTCGTTGCAAAAAAAATCCAGGATTTTATTATTAAGAAATTGTTTTTATAAGTTAATAAGATGTGGAATATTGTTTTCTTACATATGTAATTATCTGTTAAATATATGATGACAATAACAATAATATATAATAACATATAAAATAATTTAAATATATATAATATAGTTAGAAGGGAAACATAAGTTGGACCAGGCGTTCCTATTCTTATATAGAAAAATAGAATAGATCTCTGCATTTTGTTCAAAAAAATACATAAATTGGGATGCCGATGTTTCAGGAAAAATAAAACCTCAGATGGGAGGTCCATAGGCGGTCGGGCCTATGGACCTCCCATCCGAGGTCGTGGGCTGCGCGTGTTAAAAAAGAAAGCCTAGACGGGGCAGCCCAAAACCCAGCTGATAATTGCTTCCCCAGTGATAATAAATGATACCTGCCAGCTCCCCGGCTTCGTTGTGAATTTATCTCCTATACTCACTACGTTGAAGCACCTAAAAAAATGTAACTATGTTGAAAAACCCATGGGCCCCAACGTCAGTATAGCATTAGGAGGAAGTATTTTTTCGATGAGGCACTTGCTTGCGTACGACCATAGACCTGGTGGGTCCCGACTGTCCGCCTCTCCACATACAGTCCTCTCCAGATTCCTCTCGTTTGTTCAGCATGTTCACAACGGCAGACAGCGACATCACGGCGAGCGCACAAAGGCACACGAGAAGATCCGACCACCTGAGGAAGTGCCTTATTAGTAACAAAACAACTGAACTAGCCTCGTGGCCAAGTGACACTACCCGATAGCTGTTCCGCCCGGGTCCGATTCCACCTGTGCAGAGAAAATATCTCCAAATTTTTTGCCTCTGCCTTTATTGACATGTGGGTCCCGGTTGTCATCTACGTACATCACATCCAACACTTGCCAAAACTTCGTCCCTCAATTTCTCTGTTTTTCGCACACTCGACATTGTGTGGGCATCTCGAAAATAGCATATCTTTTTGACTGTGCATCATATGAAGATGTGCTATGCATGAATGTTGATCAGCATGATGTTAACTGGCTGGTAGTTCCAGTTTTGACCATGAATAAAACTTCCAGCACGATGTTAACACTGTTTGAAAAGGCCGTGTTAATATAAATGCTCTGCCTGTGAAAGTTGCAGTTTCTTATCTGAAACTGAACTTGGAGTTTCTTATCTAAAACTGAAACTTGGAGTTTCTTCTCTGAGAATCACCTGCCAGCGACCGAAAGGCAGGGGAACCTCTCCTCTCCATCATCCGCATTCCAAAACCACCATCTCGCCTCTCCCTCTTCTCCATTTCAAAACCACCCCCTCTCCTCTCCATCATCTCCATTCCAAAACCACCGTATTGCCTCTCCCTCTTCTCTATTGCAAGACCACCGTCTCTCCTCCCATCTTCCAAAGCTAGCACCAGACCACTCAGAAGGACATCTATGGAGGGGATGCAGCAGTGAATCAGGCAGATCGCCTGCAGCGACCTGGCAAAGTTAGCCAGGTTGAAGGAGATCCTTACTTGGTTTGACAATGAGTGGGAGATTTCGAGGACGGTGAGGGCCATGTGGCAATGTATGCGAAAGAGCGAGAGGACGGTGATGAGGGCGGGGATGTACTCCTCGGCGGCAGTCACGCCGCAGTCCTTCGAGTTCATTGAGTATCTCCTCTGGGCGATGGAGCAGACAGATTCGCCCGAGGCGAAAGTCAGGCGAAGGTCGTGGGCATACAGGTCGAAGGTCGAGCACCCAGAGGATAACGAATCGATCGAGTACGGTGTGCCGTTTGTGAGGGTGCAGAGCCAGCCGGAGCCACAGGAGTATTCGTTCTCCCACCGCAAGAGGAAGCCAGATGGCGCGACGTCGCTTCCCCGCCGTTCTCTAAGGTTCCCTCGATGCTCGCCTCATTTCAACGGTGTTGGTAGGGTTTAAGGTAAGCTTTGCACTAACCTAATCTTCCATCTGCTCATGCTTACAATCAGTGTGACAACTAATAAAAATCATGCTTACAATCAGTCTCCGAGTACTACGCCAATCACCCTAAAAAAGCTCTGGACCTTTGGGTCAAAGTTGTGACACTGTGTACAAATAAAGAAAAATAGATTGGTGCTTCTTTCAGAAAAGAGTACACCCCTAGAAAACTGCCAATATAAGCTACTAGTATTTTTTTAAGTCTAAGCTACTAGTATTTGGTTAGAGGATTTGCTGCCGAGAAAGATCCATCCACAGTGAGCGCCACACATCCCACTGATGGTGGTGGATGCCAATGCTTAGATGGAGCAGGGTTGGTGTTGGTAATTTTTACTTGGCACCTTGCACTTTGCATATATGCCGGTTCCATCCGTACATTTGTGCAATTCCACCAAAATGCAGCTGAATAACCCTGTTTGCACAGATAATGAAAAGGCGTGATTACATTAGTGGCACTATTTGATGAAACATACACTAATAAACAGAACAAAATATTACATCATACTGGAAATCGACCCAAGTCTCCCCGATACACCTTCTGCCAGTGATGAACATCAGTGTACATCGGTAGTACAAGGAGGGGCCTTGAGACATTCAAATCTCTATTTTTGTGCAGATCAACTAAAATTAAGCACCCCAGTTTGCAGACACACTTAAACATTAACAATGGGACTAGTTGATGAAACATACATTAACAAAGAGAAGCACTTTCTTTATCTACATTGGAAATGAAATGATAGAGAGGACACTCGCTCTATTTTAACTGTATTATTACTTCATTTTATCAGTGACACTAGGGTCGAGCAGGTGGCAAACGAGGTGTACCGTGCGTCGCAAGGATGAAGGCTGGGGGTGCTTAGACTGGGATGCTGAAGCTGGCTCTTTCAGTCCCTATCTTCCCCCTGATGTTTCTGTGGTAGCATTTGGGTTGTAATCCAAACCTGGTCGAGCTGGTGCTGCGTCCCCTACCTGCTTAGCTTATGTCGCGAACTTGTCTCCTGCTAGTACTCGGTCCGTTCTAGTAGTAGTTGCATAACTGCCCGTTTACAGTGAGATGTTGTCGGATAATGGTTCTCTATGGTTGGGTTTATTTAATGAAATCGGAGGGAACCCCCTCTTTCGATATATATAAAAATAGTGGCACTAGCGGTGCCAAAACATTGCCTCAAATTAATAGTGCCACTAGATTAAGGTGCAAAATAATAACATTACTACTTTATCATGGCAGTGCCAAAACAATAGCACAAGAGCAGGATCAACATGCAGGATCTTTGGCAAACGGTCAGACCAAAAAGGAACATACCTCGTGATGGGAACCATATCTGCAGTCAACGCCATCGTAGAAGGGATGACACCAGTCACCAACATGGATGATTCAATTCATGGGACCTTTTGGTGCAGTTCACCTAAAATGAAGCAATGTCCCATGAGCTAGCAAGTTCTTCTTCTTCTTTTTTAAGAAAAGGGCTCCAGCCCCGGTTCCATTTCCATCAGAAAACGAAACCCATAGAGATTCTTCTTCATTAGTTGCAATAAAATTGAGAAAAATCAAGGTTGGTCATGAAGCTCCTGGAGACTAGGCGGACCAGGACAGTTGCATCTCTAACGAAAAGAAGCAACTTATCTTAATGGGAAATTTAGCAGGACATGAAAAAGTGCCATTGATTCATATTACTGGAGGCATTACATTGAAAACAACGTTGGTTTAACGTGTCCTTACTTTTAACAGTGCGACTGCTACATTTTACCAGTGGCATTACATAAGAGCGGCTCGGGGCAACAAACATCACAAGAGGATATCTGGGTTGGTCCCATTTTTGTTCGGTATATAGCCACCTTATACTGTGTGAGGCTAGCAAATCTAGGGCTGGACTTACTCTGTTGACTTGTCCCCCAGTCCTCACTTTCTTTCCTTTTTCAACCAATAGATCGGGTTTATATTGAGTTTGTACTACGTTCCCTTTATTTTCCCCATTAGACCTAGAGACCAGTTGGATAGCCAGTCTCTGCTACTTTTCGCCCCCATTATTTCCTCTTTCGACCAAGTCCTAGATTCAGGTAACAAATCTTCCCCACCCACCCCCTTTCTTCCTTGTTTGAACCAAGTACTACTAGATTCGAGTGCATGAACTAGTTTTACCTCTTAACAGTAAAAAATTAGGTGGTTTTCGAATAGCTGATCGATCCTATCTACACGAGGGGGGCTAAGAAATAGTAAAAGATACAAATGCAACGATGTCAGGAGCTCGGGAAGTAGAGCAAGGCCGGTTTCGAAGGAAATTATACCTGAGGGTCGCCGGGATGTTGCTAGGTGGGCGGCGGGAGGCCGGATCTGCCCACACTACGGCAGCGAGGAAGAAGGGGTGGGAGGCCCTCCGTCGCCAGCGATGCTTGGGAGAGAACAGCAAGGCACGCTGATCGGGATGCGCCGGCAGTGGGTAAGAGCCGTCGCCAAGGACGACCACGTGAACGTTGCACCTTCTCACCTTCCCCGGCGGAGAGGATCCGGCTGGATATGTGACCAGTGGTGAGTAGAGAGAGAGTGTGTGGCCACCGTTGTCGTGTTTAGATCTGGAGAGGAAGAGACAGTGTGAAGAGAGCAACACTAGCAAGCAAGCGCGGAGGCTCCTGCCTATATAGTGGAGTACTAGTTTTCTTTTGTCTACTGGCCGGAGCCGGCTTGACCTCGGTAATGACTGTCGAGAAGTCTTCATGCACGTGCCCCGGAGGCGCAGTTGTCGTCATTTTGATCTGAAACACCGGATTATAACATATAACACGAAAAAATGCCACATGACAAGAAATCATAACCTCACTTCCCAAAGGAGACAAGATGAATCCCGACAGACAAACTAGACGAGGATCAAAGCTCAAATTAAAGATAAACTCGTAGAAAAGGGGTCCGTCGATAGATGTCCTAATTAACATAGCCGGCTTGACCTAGATGGCAGCCGAGTAGTCTTCGTGCATGTGCCCCCAATGACTAGCCCAACTCAGTTGTCGCTGTTTAACCCTCGCACTGATCCGAAGCACATGACACCTAATTTTGCGAGATGACAAGAAACCTTTTTTTAGATTTCTCACCATAACTACAGCCATGTACAACACAACCTGCACGATATGTAGACGATAGCCAATCTAGGCGTGTCTGCTGGAGTCTGGTCACATGCATGGACGAATTGATCTTCCGTGTCTTGCAGGGATCGTCCAGGTACCAACGTATGTAGTGCTTCTATTAACTCACCCGACTTGCGGGGCCGGGGAGTGTGCCTATGGTTGGTTCTCAATTGTGGTCCCACATGTGTGTGCAAATGCAATATGACGCGCGTTCCATTCGGAGAGCGGCGTGCCAGACCGACCGACCGTCTGGGGTGCGACGCGAACACGACGGATGTGCTGTATACTCTGTACATGTGTACCGCCATTTTCTTGAGGCTTTGCTCCATGGCGCAATCCATGGATACAAAATTAGTATATTGTACTATTTAAAAGTCGAGGGCGGGGCTTTTCCCGCGTGGTGGGCGGGGCAGTTCCGCCTAGTCGGTTCGACAGAGATGCGAGAAGATGAGGGAGTAGGCTGCTGCAAACGTAGGGTTGTGTGATTTGATAGTGAGTTACTACTGGACAGGTGGGGCCTGGTGATTTGACTTGCCATTATCATTTTAACTACGATGCTATGACCGGCTTGAGTCTCCCGATTCCTGACCACCTCCATACAGGTGCCTCTCCCGATCCTCCACCATGTAGAGGCTGGCTCTTGCTTGAGAGCCCACTCCTCCACTTTTTCCTTGCCTCTTTCCCCCAGATATGCAAAAATGCCATGTAAAGCAGGCTTATAGCCCACTATTGTACTTGATCCTACAGGTGCTAAGCCTACCACATGGGCATAAAGTCTGATGTGGCAAGTTAATTAAGAAGAGATAGACTAGTTTGGTGACCCCAGGAAGAAACGGTGATAAGCGCGTGTACGTAGATGAAGCAAACTTAGCAACAAAAAACTAAGAATCTATGCATTGGGGACTTGAGTTGCTAAGCCATTTAATGCCCATAGCACCTCATCTAAGCACGATTTCATTGGAAGAGCTCACTCCTTGGAAAATGCAATAAATACTACGAAGAAGGAGATAGAGAGAAGTAAACAAAAAATACTCTTATAGCCAACCTTATAGCTAACCTTGTTGTATGAGTGACTAAGTGATGACTATGTATGACATGCCAACATTAGATAGCCTAATGCACCGTGTTAAATCTCCAAGGGTGCGGCCGCGCGAGCGAGGCGACGGTCGTGGTAGGCGCGACCATGATACGGGCTGCCAACAGCCCTTGGATCTGAGATCGAACGGTCGCATGCTAAGTTGCTGAAAATTTGTAGAATAACCCTCCAGGATAGGATATTCACCCATAGGTATAGAATCACGCCATGCAACCATTCAATCTCAGATCCAAGGGCTCTCGGAAGCCTGTATCTTGGGAGAATGGGAAGCTTCGTATCACCTGTAATTTTCCCGATGCTTGACATGACATCGAAAGCCATTTAATTGGGCATCGAGTAGACATGACATCTAATTGGGCCCTCATAGTACTGTGCATGAATCCATTTATCCACTAGGCAAGCCACTACCCTGCCATTCGCACGCGCCCCTCCCCCACTCGACATTTTTACAATCTATAAACCGCTCCTAGTCGTCCCGTCCTTTCACATTATGACAGTTCCACTAATCCTAACCCTCCTCCCAAATCCATGGCATCCCAAATCTCCATGATCGGCGGTGAGTACAAGGTTAGAACCATCACTGACGATGAGTTCGACGTCATCTACACATGTTCTTCTACAATGGTGAAAGAATGCCTTGCTCGCTTCAAACGCATGTTTGAAAACTCAAATGATGAGTGGGTCGTTGGGCTAGATGTTGAGTACACCACAGTCCTGGGAAGCGAGAAGAATCTAAAGGAGGCAGAGAAGAAGAAGGCCTGTCATGATCCATGTTTGCGTGCATGACGTATGCTTGGTCTACCACATATGCCATGCCGGCGTTGAGTGCCACGATTTTAAGAATTTCCTCAAGGACGACCGAGTCAAATTCGTTACTGTAGAATTTAGGAACGACAAGGAAATGCTTTGTCGGATAGGCCTCGTTGTAGGCGACCCCTTCGACCTCCAAAAGAAAGGGTTGGCGCCCTCCCGTGATCAGCCTTCAATGCTAACCTTGGCAGGAGCCATGGTTCATCCTTCGTACGGTACACCGAAGAAACCTCTGTTCAAGTTTCATCATGCATGGGAGTGGAATGTACTAGATATAGACCACATCCACTACGCTGCAATGGATGGCTACCTTTGTTTCAATATCTAGAAGGGTTGGATGAAGAGAAAGAGCCAAGTGTGTGGTTCAAGCAAAGAAGTATCGGCCAAGAGGAAGAGGGACAAGGACGAAGTTGAGGACGTGGATGAGGAGTCCGAGTAAGGTGGCAGTGTTATTGCTCATGGTGGTTCTAATGCAGTGTCTACCGGATTAGTTTCTTAGTTTAATTTCAGGTGTGCTTAGTTTTATTTGAGGGGTGTGTTGTGCTGAGCCCCCAGCAGAACTATGTTATGTTTCTTCTCGTTATATTTTGTACATTTCATCTTTTAGTTGGTATAGTACTACCACTCGTTTCTTCACATTATATACATACAATATATATGGCCAACATCATATAGCCAGCAGTTTAGTTGTCAAAGAATTTCAGGGTGCTTAGTTTTGTCAAAGAATTCCAGGGTGCTTAGTTTTATTTGAGGGGTGTGTTGTGCTGGATACCATTAACTTATCATTGTGAGAATCGACCTATTTTTGTCATGTAACATGGTCAACGGGTTTGACGTGAAAATAACAATGTCTAATGGCATTTATAATATACGCCGCCTCCCCCTAGATTTTCTTTATAGAGGCAACATAGAACTATATGAGTGCCCTATTAAATTTTGGAATTATTCCGGGTTCGTTTGGCCTTTTTGTACATTAATTGAGTTTCTGGTCATTTAATGTGCATAATTCAAATTTGAACTACAAGCACATGCTCCCGTGCACCAAAGTTGATTGAAAAATCACATGTGTGTCCTCGGGTGAATTTCTAGGTCACATGCAAGAAATGGGAATGAAATTCAAACATCTGGGCATCGTGGTTCGGCCGAGAACATTGAGAAGCTTGTTTTTAAAATTCTTATAAAACCAAAACACGCCTGAAAATCATGAAACTTGGAATGGTGTCATGTCATGGTACTACCATGCTGTGGTAAAAAAAATTGCAGAATAGGAACAAGTTTTGGTATAAGTTTCTTGCAAACTGGAGCTTCTCTCAAGAAGGCTCGTGGTTCTGAGAGGGAACGTGTCACCTTTGTGTGCATACTTCAAATTTTAAATACAAGCACATGCTCCAGTGCACCAAAGCTAGTTGAAAAATCACACGTGTGTCCTCAGGTAAATTTCTAGGTCCCATGCCAGAAATGGGAATGAAATTCAATCATCTGGGCATCATGGCTCAGCTAGGAACATTGAGAAACTTGGTTTTTTAAATCATGTAAATCCGAAACATGCATGAAAATCATGAAACTTGGCTTAGTGTCATGGCATGGCACCAACATGCCGTGGTAATTTTGCTGTCCGATTTGCGAAGGCGCACACATTAACAATCAACAAAGTCATCTTGGAACAAGTGCTGTCACGTTACAATCAGAAATACAAGTATTATTGAAACCGTGGGCGTTCTATTTACCATTTATGTGCCGCCACCTGTCCCCTTTATTATTAGCTAGGAGGCACCGTGCAGAGTAGCTATTTGAGTACGGGAGGCGTGCGATCAGACCCCTGCATGTGCTTATCGGGAGGAGAGCCCTTTGACCTCCATCTGTCGTCCACCTCTCTCCCAAGGTCTCCATTAATGGCGTGTGAGCCTCTGTTTAATGGTGTGGCAATGTCTCACTCGACTGAGATTTAAGAGAGAAAAAAGAAAATCTGAAAAGAAATTTTTGCACAGATCTTGATGTAAGATCCGACGGACCTATATAGCATCTACTACGACTTATAGCAAGACTGATGAATATATATAAGGACAACGGGAGTGGATAATAATTGTCTTACATAATTAGGAAGATAATTAAAAAAGCCACATGCGGCTACGCCCGAAATACACAAGGGCAAAAGAAGAAGGAAGATGCATACAACGATCTGGCTCGCTGTTCTCTACTTTCTTTATGCGCTGCACGTCGCGGAGACTAGTTCTCACGGCGGGCGATGATCTCTTTCATCAGTTTCATGTCCTTAATACGTTGCTTGGCAGCATACATGGATTCCTCCACTAGCCTGTTGCGCTCGATGCGGAGCATGGCATTCTCATCCATAAGTTTCTTGATGATGACGCCCATCCTCTGCAACAAGGCAGCGGTCTCCTCCTCCTGCTTCGCCCTTCCGGCGATCTTCGCCCTCAGCAGGTCGCGCTCGCCCCGGAGCTTCGCATTGCCCTCCCCTAGTTGTCGTATGATGCAGATAGCCTCGTCCTGCATCCTCGCCCAGCCGGAGATCTGATCCATCTAGATATGGACTATCGCATGCATGCGCCTGTAAGAGTCCTCGCCTGCCCGCGAGAAATTTTCCAAGGCCGCCGCGGCGTGGCGGGACATCTCTGCTACTTCTGCGGCGTGGCCGGACCAGTCTGCTACATCGACGGTGCGGCGGGACCTCTGTGCTGCTTCGGCCGCGCGGTGGGACCTCTGTGTGGCTGGACATGTCGGCTACTTTCGCGGCGAGGCGGGACATCTCTCGTGCTTCCTCTTCCATGCTCACCTCTCCCTGGTGGAAATCTCTCGACCCAGAACTCACGCTGGCTATGGCTTGATTGACTTGATTGTTTTTTATGGATGAGGAGTTGAGGCGGAATGTGCAGTCATCTTAGCATAGTAGTATTTATAACCGAGTACTACTAATATGCTCCTAAGTGGGAAACCATTTAGGTTGTGATCGGTGTGAACAGGTTTGTAATTAAATATAGCGTGGTAGTAGTAGTAATTTGGAATGTGACGAGACGCGATCAAAAATTATTGACGGTTCTAGTTTCGAAGTGCGGCACTATTCCCAGATGGCGTAACGTCGGCACGTTTTCTCGGCCATGGTGTAGCATATGCCATGGTACTAGTTCTTTTTCTACTGCTGTGTACGTGCAAGAACTGGCACCGTCAGATACATATCTTACGCTTGACCTTCATAGACTAGTCTTTTTTTCAGACGCATTACACCTATCTCTCGGGACTTCTCGCATGCACCGTCACTGCTCCCTAGGTCGATGCCACCCACATACAGTTGTACTCTAAGAAGAGGTGCACGCATGCACTCGTCCTCTCTCACACACGCATCTGTAGCTATGAATTGTAGTGTTCTCAACCATCCGATTGGCTCTATCATAGGTTTCACGTTGCTCCTTGGCCTTCAGATAGAGAAGTTTAAAACGCGGAGGCTAAGATGGAGACGCGAGGTTTTGGTTAATGTGCGGGCCGCACACGGCACCAACACGACACGAGCTTCGTCTGCCTGGTGCGCATGCAGTCGGGTGAGTTGTCCAAGTATAGAGACAACCAGGCCCTCATTGGTATCCGTGCCTCGACTTTGGCTAGTGATAGTGGAGAGTAGCATAGACTAGTTACTAGTCTATGTTACTAGTACCTTCATAGTGGGTAGTGTCATATAGTATATGCATAATTTGGCGACGAGCGCTCTCTATATGTACCACCTTTTTTCTTTAATTACATCTTGTTAGTTTTGCTCCATGGCGCAATCCATCGATACTACTACTGTACAAATGTATACATTTTTTAAAAGGCTAGAGGGCGGGGTAGTCTAGCTTGGTCCTTTTCACGAGAGGTGAGGGCCTTTGTGATTTGACGGCTCATTACCGCTGGAAGGTGGGGCCTTGTGATTTGACTGCTTGTATAAATGTGCCGACAACCTAAGGATGAGCAAACAACCATGCGGTATACTCAAGTTTTCCACTGGAGTACGACGGAGGAGCACGAAACACGGCAGCCCAGTGCCATATCCTCTACTCTCTACTCTTATTATATATTACTAGAAAGAGGCATTGTTCTATTGGCGATAAAGAATGATCTAATTTGCTAGTCATCTCATTTTTAGCATTGTTCTATTCATGCCTCGCAGAGAAGGTGACACGTGCGGCCAAACACCCGAAGCAAAATAAGAAACACAGGAGCAAAAGAAGAAGGAGGATTATCACCCCCAAAAAAGAAGGAAGACGCACACACAAGTCTGGGGCGCTGCTCTCACTGCATGAAGGGTTGCTGGCCGCAGAGTCGTAGCTGCTTCTTCATCGCCTCCACGACCTCCATCTCCTTGCGCGTGTCCTCTGCCATCTTCATCATTGTGTCCATGACGCGGGATTTCTCGATGCGAGCCTTCATCATCTGTTCCACGGCCGCATTACGTACCTTGATAGCAGCCGGGTGCTCAATGCGGAGCTTCGCCAACTCCTCCTTTTGTTCCATGATGAGGGCCTGCAAAATCTTCATCGAGGAACTACTATTCTCATGCAGCTTCTTCCAGCCAGCGTTCTCCTCCTTCAGCAGGTCGAGCTCGTGGTAGAGCTTTGCCTTTTCCTCCTGAAGTTGCAGGATTTCACCGGTCACCTTCTTCTCCGAGGCAATGCTCTTCTTCGGCAGCATCACCAAGCCGGCGGTCAACTCCCCTTGCTCATTGAGCTCAGTGGGCATGTCGTCGAGGCTCTCCTTCAGCAGCTCCACCAAGCCATGGATGAACTCCTTCTGCTTATTGAGGTGCTTATTGAGCTGATCGGGCATGCCGTCAAGGGATAACGACTCCAGCGCTGCATGTTCGCCTCCACGTCTAGGGCGCTCCTGGGAGCCATCGCCTGCCCGTGAGAGATCTTTCGAGGTCTCTGCGTGGCGGCGAGCCCTCTCTTTTTTTTCGCGGCCTTGGTTGCCGATCCTTTGTTACGAGTAGTTCTCGACCTAGAGCTCTGCACACCAGCCATGGCAAGGACGGACGAAAAAGGAGAACTTATGAGGAGGAAGGTAGAGTAATTTTCGGTTAGGTTGTTCCCCTTTTTATAACCTAAATACTAGCACTAGTACTAAAACCTGCATTGTGGGAACACGTTCAGGTTTGGTACATACTGGTAGGTGTGAGCAGGCTTGCACTTAATTGTAGCACTAGTACTTTCGAATGTGATGGGAACAAGGTAAAGATTAATTGATGGTTTTTGGTTTCGAGGCCCGAAACGGCTCCCGATGAGTTTAGTGGAACATAAATTTCAAGTAGACTACACTGCTCAGATGCGTAAATATTATGTTACTGTCAAAAATTGGCACAAAATACGAAGGAGACCAATGGAAGTACTACTAGCAACCCATGATTTAACTACTCGCATGCGCGCAGTACTACGCGCATGTCTTTCTTCCGCCCTCACGTCCTCTCAATTTGCATGCGCTGTATTAATTGACCATCAATGAAGTGAATGACTTTACACGCGTCAAATTATCACACTGTGCCGCCCGTGTATCTTGGTACAATATTGCGTCCGCCCGTGTACCCGCGTGTGCGTGTGAGGGAATGAGTGTGTGCGTGGCATGCGTGCACATCTTCTCTTCGTGCATGTACCGCCAGTGCGGCTCAGGGAGGACGAGTATATTCTTCTGGAACCAGCAGCACGTCACTATGATCAATCCACACAAGGATGTCACGACAACGCCTCCACATGTGTCACGTGGCTTCATGAACTGTAAGAGAGACACTGTGTAGCATTACATTATGCTTTGCACATACTCGAAGTACTAGTAAGGTACACATGCATTACACGCGTCAGATTTTGCAACCAAATTATGAATAAATACCACACTGTAGCATGTAAGCTCTGAGTCATATATGCCTGATGTAGACCTTTGTTTAATTCTTATAGTTCATCTCGTTCAAAATCAATTAGTTTTTATAAAAAACCTAGGGCCTCTTTGATTCGTAGGATTTCCAAAACGCGGGAATAGGAAGAACATGGGATTAGAGTGGAATGTCTTCTTGAATCCTACAGGATGGTACGAGTGTTTGATTGTGCATAGAAAAAACGCAGAATTCTTTCAAAGAGGTTTGAGTGGATGGGATGTTTCCTATGAAATCTAGTGCAAATGAATCATATGGAAAAATTCCTATGGTTTACAATCCTACGAATCAAACAACCAACATAGGAAAAAAATCCTAAGGATTAGAATCCTCCAAAATTCCTTCAAGAATCCTTTGAATCAAAGAAGCCCTTAATCTATTTTATGATTCATGGAATTGTGAGTTGTAAAGCATAAAGTAAAAACAAATAATGGCAATTCAACTAGAAAAAAAGTGTGGGCAGTTATGATACGGAAGATTCTAGAACAAAGGAGAACCACTGTTGTTTTGACATTTGTGCATTATGCTTAAGTTCAACCATGGAGTATGCTAGATTGTACATGTGGCAAAATCTGGTGGGGGGCTAGAAGATGGTGCGAGGGGCCGAGTGGAGGGAGACTATGAAGGAGTGCACAACTACGAGATCAATATTTAGAGAGAGGGGGCAAGAACGTGCGCTGTTGCGCAGTGGCGGAGCCATGAAAAATGTCCCATGAGCTAGGAGGCCAAGCATTGCAAATCCTTTACGAGGAGGGCCAATTCATCAACTTAAACCATTTTACCAGCAATTGTCTAATGATCACATTCATATTAGCCTCGATATATAGTGATGTAGGGGGGCAGGGCCCTTGCTGCCCCTGTCTTCGCCATTGTGCACGCGTCTGAGAGATGAAGCGGAAGGCATGGATGATGAGAGGGGGCGTTGGATATATAATTAATGTGGGAGTATTAGCTATATATGTAATCCTATATAGAGAGTTATAGATTGATCGACGTGGACGTGGGAAAGAGGGTGAGACCTCACTAGATATATAGATTGATCGATTTATGTGGAAAACTATGAAAGACCTAGCTATACACACACACACACGTAGAGGAACATCGATCGTTGCACATGCACGTGAGAGATAAAGAATGCCTGATATGTTGGAGAGTGGGATGTGTGTGTGTGTGTGCGCCTTCATGGGAGACCGACCTGAAGAAAAATATTGCATGTGTGCGATGGATAATGCCGACTGGTAGTGTGTGTGCATGCATGCACGAGAGAATGTTAGTGGTACAATTATAAAGAGAAGACCAATGTGTGGGTGTAAAAGACTAGGTGAGGTCATAATCAATGTAAGGTTGAATTCAAATATTTGAATAAGAGATCATGATGTTTGAAACCCATGCATGCATGAATATAACGGAGATATGCGCGGTGTGGTTTGGAAACAAGCATGTTGTAATGTATACACATTGAACAAGGTCAGACTGGTTTGAATTTGAGATACCGATGGCAGACATCGTTTGGCCACATTGCATCCGTGCATGGACACACTATTCTAATTGTAGATGATGGGTAGCTTTCGCATCACATATCTATATCTATACCCCTATATATATTATATTGGAACAATTGTATTCGTGCCCCTAGTTGGGTCACGCTCGACTGTTGCCCCTATTTTTTCAACAATTGCGGTTTTGCCTAGCTCACTTCACTCACCTTGTGTTTTTGCCCTTCCGGGGCGGTTCCGACCAGCGTTCCGACCAATCATGGTTCGCCACGTGGTGACTGCTCACTGGTCGGAACCGCCCCGGAAGGGCAAAAACACAAGGCGAGTGAAGTGAGCTGGGCAAAACCGCAATTGTTGAAAAAATAGGGGCAAATCAGTCGAGCGTGACCCAACTAGGGGCACGAATACAAAAATCCCTATTATATTTTATATTTTTTTATATAGTTGCGGATAAATTTAACTTTGAAAGATGGTCGTTGGATGAGGCCAATCCGATGGTGCAGATCTGGCAAATTTGAGCACTACTGGCCGTTGGATATCATCTAGATTCCACCAGATTTTGCCACATATACAATCTAGAAGACTCTATGGTTGAACTTAAGCATAATGCACAAACCTCAAAACACAAGCACTTCTTCTTTATTCTAGAATCTTCCATATCATAATTGCCCAGATGTTTTTCCACATGATTTGTTTTTACTTTATGCCTTACAACGCACAATTCCATGAATCTTAAGATAGATTAGCTTTCTTATAAAAACTAGATGATTTTGAATGAAATGAACTATAAGAATTAAACGAACATCTACATCATGCATATATGACTCAAAGCTTACATGCTATAATGTGGTATTTATTCATAATTTGGTTGCCAAATCTCATGTGCAATGCACGTGTACCTTACTGGTCTAAATGGTGTCTGTGTGTGTTGTGCGTGTTAAACACATTGTACATAGTATATCATACTAGTCTAAATTGTCTTTTTTTCTTTTGGGTACACGTTAATCTTGTTCTCTCGAAATTTCAAGCCGCGCCTTGTTATGCCGAAATTTCAAGTTAGCGTCTCTATCTATCGTGCTGCGAAACTCCCGCCTCTTCAACCTGCGCCTTGTTACCCCAAAATATTTAAGATAAATCTTTGTCTCGTTGTGCTCCGACAACTCCCTCCATCTCAACCCGCGCCTTGCTATTCCAAAATTGCAACACGCGTGAAAACTCCCACCTCCTGTGAAATCCCGACACGCGAAATGCCTGTGATACCCCTGAACCGAAAGAACCGCCTCAAATCGGCGGGGGTACTTTCGTAACTTACCCCACATTTCGGACAAGCGCGTCCCTAAGCTATGGTTCCCCCACTCCCATCCCATCCGCCCACCCATTCATACACCGAGGCCGGCAAAACCCGCGAAGCCCCACACCCTCCTCCGTCCGCCGTCCAGCCGGAGCCTCTTCCCCGACGACGGCATCCACAGCAGCACCTCAACGTCCCTCATCCACCATACCGGATGAGGATCCGTCGTTGATCTGGTCATCCTGCCGGTTCAGCAACCCCTTCCTCCACCTCCAAAGAGCTGCCCCGATGTTCCCCTCGTCTTTCGTGCCACCTCCAGTCCCACACTGCCGTCTTCACCTGCACCACCGAAAGAGCATCATCATCACTGTTTCCTCGGATGAAGTTGCGGCCTAATCGGCACCACCAAAGAGGTTGTACACTAATCGCCGCACTTTCTTCTTGATTTGATCTCACGGTGCTGTCGGCGCTCGGTCTCGAGCCGACACGGCGCGGCTCCATCCGTGGCGGCATCGCCGGCCACTTCCTCCACGGCGTCGCTCCCTCGGCGGCGATGTCCACATCAGTAGGAGCTGCTGCTACTTTAGCTCTCACTCGCGCTGCTGTTGTGCTCTTGCTCTCGGTCCCCTGCCTGGTCTGCTCTTGCTCGCACTGCTGCTCTCGCTCTTGCTTGCGATGCTGCTCCAATTTAGCTACACTTCAGTCGACTGAATCAACTTTTGGGTTAGTCGATTTTCAAGGGGTGGGGGGGCTCGCAGGAGTTAAGGAAGAACCAGCCGCAGCGGGGAGGGGGGCTCGCCGGAGAGGTACCCCACTATCTATCTTAGGGTTCAGGGTGGGGGCGGTGGTCGCCGGCAGTGGTGGGGCGGTGGCGTGGGGATTGCCGGAGAAAAAGCTCGGCACGGGGGGGGGGGGCTACGGGGATGGCTGGGGTGGCGGCGGACCGATGGTGGGGAGTGTTTTCGAGGCGGGTGGGGCGGCGCACCGCCGGCTGCGGGGGGCGGCTGTTTGGCCGGTGCTGGCTGGCGGCTCAGGGGGGCGGAGGTTGAAGATGAACTGCAGGCCCTTGATTTCGTATCCAACGGCTGCAAAATCGACTGACCAGAGATGAAAAGGTCAGTCGACTGACGTGTAGCCTCACCTCTAGTGCGTTCAGTTTCGACAGCAAAATTCAGTTTCGACAGTTAAGTTCAGTTTCGATAGTTAAATTCAGTTTCGGCAGTTAATTTCAGAGATGAGCGGCTGATGTATACAT
The DNA here is from genome assembly GCF_056163025.1 of Triticum urartu. Taxonomy (NCBI): domain Eukaryota; kingdom Viridiplantae; phylum Streptophyta; class Magnoliopsida; order Poales; family Poaceae; genus Triticum; species Triticum urartu. Next base: position 482,767,238 of record NC_141876.1, on the reverse strand, counting down.
CTAGCACTTTGTGGTTATGTATTTTACGTCATCTATTGGAGATGCTATTAGAATTCCACTTTGGTTAACGTTGTCTCGTCCTGCTTCAGCCTCGGCGTCGTACAACTCACCGGAGCTGCTCCAACGACGAAACCCTCCATCACAGCGGAGTAGTACCTCGGGCTCCATCTCCAGATGCCTAAGATCTTCTTCCCCTCCTCCGACAGCCAAGTCAGCCGGATCATCCTCACCGGCCAACCCAATCATGCTGAGATCGACATGGCTTTGCCAAAGAGGTTGTACATTTCTTGTGGTTTGACTTAATCTCACCATGCTTCTTTGCATCCTGTGATCTTCCAATTCTTGTGAACCAAACACCCAGATTGGCAGAAATCATGTGTTTTTAAATTCTCTGTTTTGCACGTGCATTCCTATCCTATTCCTGTCTATTTCCTATCCCTGCATTGTTAGAAACCTCAAATTCAAATAATCCCTTACACAATTACATCTTTTACAGATATGTGTCAAAGAAAACCTTGTGTGGTTTGTCCTGCTCTCGCGGTGCTGTGTTCCACCCCAGCTCAGCTGCTCCAACGACGGAAGAGTTCACCACAGTAGGGATCCGGTCTCCTGACTGTCTTTCGCCGCCTCAGATCTTCTTCCCTGCCGCCGGCAGCCATGACAACTGCATTACCATCATCAACGGAGCAGATGACCTTGAGGACTACATGGATCCGCAAGAGAGGTCGCACTCTTCCGTGTCTGCTTACGTTATGCACTGCTTAATGTGATGATATGCTACTTTATCGTCATGTTCACCTATTAGACTCCGACTCAGGTCCAAACTTATGCTGAAACTTGAGTTTTTAAATGGTTGTGGGGTACATATTGGGCCAACAATTAGTACTATTTGTCTACTATCTGGTTAATCTTGGGTGTCTACTACGAGTTTCATGTTGGATGCAAACAAACATTAAAGGAGCCATTATCTGTATTTTTTAACTAAAGCTATTATCTGCCTGCTATCATTTGTTTTGGGTCTATCCACAGTTTGCTACCATCACTCTGGATTTGTGCATGCACTCCTTACATAATCTCACTATGGTTTATTCCTATGCATGCCAGTTATTGTACACAATGGAACTGAACATGTAGAGCAAAAGAGACGAGCCTTGCGTGGCAATAAAATTTCATGCAGACATCGCTCCATGGTGGGCGCAAAGGCAGCCCCCTCCACCCATTTCGGATCGTAATCAAGATTAAGATAAACTGTTCTGGGGGGATTCATAAGCAGAAGACCACTCCTATTTACCCCATGAGGTCTTCGCTCTAACTTGGCATGCTGATGTTGGTAAAATCATGCATATGGTGCCTTGCATTGCTTACTGTATACATCAAAGATGTCATCTGCTTAGTTTAGACATGCTTTGTGTCAGTGCCATCTGTTTAGTTTCTTTATCATATATGTGAATCATGCAATGCCATCTTGTTTAGCCAGGCATCATATATGTGAATTTTGCAATGCCGCCCTGGTTAGCCAGTCATCTTATATGTGAATTATATCATGACATAATTTTTTTATTACGTGTTATATTTGTCAACAATTTTAGTACATTCAATTACTCTTCCTGTGCATCAGCCATTCGACACGGCCGTGGAAAAATCTAGAGTGGAAACAAGGTCTTCAGAGCAGACAATGCTATCTGACGAAGCACGTGTCTTGCTGGTTACAGATAGCTCCTCAGAGGAGGATTTAGAGACAGATGATCAGTCCTATCCCCCCCCCCCCCCGAGGTGCATGCTCTAACTTGGCAGGGTTATGTTGCTCATATCGTGCGTATGGCATCTTGCATTTCTATGCCATTTGCTTAGTTTAGACATGCTTTGTGTGAATGACACTTGTTTAGTGTCTAATTACCATATATGTGAATTATGCAATGCCATCTTGTTGCAATACATTATATATGTGAATTTTGCAATGCTATATTGTTGCAAGGCATTATATATGTGAATTATGCAATGACATGTTGTTTAGCCAAGCATCATATATGTGAATTATATCATGCCATCCTTTTTTGTATTTATCATTGGTTTTGTCGACAATGTTTGTATATTCAACTACTCTTCCTGTGCATCAACCATTTGAATTGGTGATGGAGAAATCTGGAGTGAAAACAAGGTCTTCAGAGCAGACAATGCTACTTGGTGAAGCATATATCTTGTTGGTTACAGATAGCTCTTCAGAGGAGGATTCAGAGGCAGATGATCAGTCCTATTATCCCCCTGAGGTGTATGCTCAAACTTGGCAGGGTTATATTACTCATATCATGCATATGTTGTATTGCAATGCTTAGTTTTTACATCATATACACGATACTGAATGCCATCTCCTTAGTTGGCACATCATATATGCGATTGCCCTCTGCTCACTTCCTTAGTATATAAATCATATATTTGAATTATATCATGCCATGATGTTTACATAGGCAGCATGTATCTAAATTATGGCATGCCGACCCATTTTCTAAAGACATAATATAGTTATATCATCTCATCCTGTTCACACTTCACATAGTCATCATATTTTGAATTATGTCATTCTATCTGTGAATTATATCATGCCATCATGTTTCCATCGATGGCATGTTTGTGATTTATGGCATGCCAACCACTTTAATAGACACATCGTATAGTTATATCATGTCATCCTGTTTACATAGTCATCATATTTTGAAGTATGTCATTCTATCCTGTTTAGTTAGCCATCATACATGTGAAATTGTGTAATGCTATCCTGTTTAATTAGCCATCATATATGTGAAATTATGTCCTGCTATTATGTTTGGTTAGACAACATAAATGTGAATTATTTCATGCACTGTTTTCTTCCCTACTATCCATTGCACCTGTCTATCTTACAATGTCTGTACATTCAATTACTTTTCTTGTTTATCAGCCATTTCAATTGGAGGGGGTGATGGCAGTATCTGTGGGAGTAAAAACACGGTCTTCAGAAAAGATCGTGCTACCTGTCGATGGAGATAGAACCACGGTTGTACTTGCCCAAGAACCAGCCCCACCACACATAACCCAGACTCACGCAGATTGTACCCCTACCCAGTTGGACAAAGAACCAGCTACACCCCTTCTAACCCCAACCCCAGCAGATAGTAACCCAGTCCCCATTGACACAGTACCGTCTCCACCATAGAGCACCCAAACATGAGCAGTTAGTAAGGCAACTGCAGTGCCCAAAGCACGACGACCACCACTCCGAACCCCAAGTCAACGCTTAAAGCAGAAGAAGAATTGGTCTCAGGTCAGGTTCCGTAGCTATGGTTCATACTACTTTGCTCTTGCATCACTATATTTACTCATACCAACTAATTTCAAATTTGAAGGATGCAATTGAAACTCCAATGGCACAACATGTATGTTTTAAACATGTTTCTTTAACGTGTTTGCTGTTTTAACTTGCTCTATGTTGATTTCAGTTTCAATTGAATAAAAAGTTATATTCTCATGCCATGCACCTTACAAGTGTTGTTATTGCTGTGTAGTTTCCCACACTTATATTATGTCTAAGCTGCTTTGTTTTAAATAGATATGATTCGAACGGTATCTATCTTGATTTGGCAACATAAACTAGAATGATATAGACCATACAGTGACCATACTACATAGATATATGTTTGTTTCATGCTGTTATCCTGTCCACCTTACTACTGAACTGGTTTACTAAAATGAGTTTCATATACTACATTGCAAACCTGTGATGTGTTTGTTTGTTTCTCTTTTAGAGTGCGGATAAAATATTGGAGAAGAGTACCCCGTTATGCAATGGTACAGGAAGTAATGCAGATAAGGTTCAAGATAGTGAGACATCCCTGTTGGTCTCCAAGAAAGCTGATAAAAACTATATTGAAGACACTGAGACAACCCCAAAGTCCTGTCTAGATGTAGTGTTCTAGTTATTGGCTACTACTGCTGGCACCAGCTCTTCGAACTCGCTGCCTGAATCGGTTCGACTTCTTGAGTCTCAACTTCAAGTTGAAAGACATCAATCAGATGTTATGCCACAGGAAGCCGAAGGACTGAGGAAGTCCCTGCAGAATTCAGATGCTTACTTTCTAGTGCAACAGCAAGTGCTGGAGGATTTAAGCGCCAAACAAGAGAAAGTTAATAAGCTTGCTAAGCATCTTTCCAGCATTATGGGTACCCAGGATATTGTTTCTTGAGCTCTTCTGAAGTGGTTTCAGTTCTGGACTTGTTTTGCTGCGGCGTTTATATGTTGCTTTGTTCCCTATATTTGCACTGGTGGCGAACTTTGATGCCCAGTGGATGTAATATGTGTAATAGCCGTGATAGCATAGCATAAATTGCTTGCCTGTTTATTTCCTTATTGTCTTCTTTATTTGTTTTCTTGTAGTCAGTGCAGTTCTTTTTCCGCGGTTTGCTAGTGGCCGCAATAACCTATTTTTTAAAACTAGGCCACATTTACCATGGGCTACATATTTACTGTAGTTAACATGGGCCTCGTACGGGTCGAAGAAACAATGGGCCTTCTAAGGGCCGTAGAAACAATGGGCCTTCTACGGGGCATAGAAACCATAGGCCTTATACGGGACGTTGAAACAATGGGCCTTCTACGGGCCGTATCATCAATGGGCCTTCTATGGGCCGTATGATCGGTTGGCCAAACATGGGCCAATAACAGACCACATTATGGTCGTAAATGGGCTAGAGTTGAAATCGCCCATTCATGGGCCGACCATAACGGGCCGTCATTAATCGACAGTATTTAATGACGCTATGAAAACGGCCCAATGTATTAACGGGCCACAAACGAGCCGACTGTAACCACGGGCTGAATTTGGCCCACAAGCAGAAAATGACAGTAATGGGCCAAAAGTAAACGAATGTTGGAAATGAGCCCAAGAATAAATGGGCCCTGAGAAGGCTGAAAGATAACATGGGCTGGAAATGGCCCAACGAAATAATGGGCCGTTAATGGGTATAAAGTGATACACTATTCATTACGGGCCAGTTTTACCACGGGATGTTAATGGGCCGAGGGTTACTAAGGGCCTCATATGGGACGAAAGACGTCATGGGCCATACATGGGCCGGAAGTTAAAACAGGCTAGAATTATATTGGACGGCCCAGATGACGCTACTTGGCCTAATTCAGATAGGCCGTAAACGGGCCCTGGGTTAGCGGGCTGTAAATGGGCTATATGCGAACAGGCCGTTAACAGGCTTGCCATGGGCCGGCCTGCCACCTTTTGACCAAGTCAAACGGGCCGGCCTTTTCACAGGAATGGGCCTCTGTTGGGTCATGCCACGTGTCGACGTATCATAGGCGCTTTGGGTCCAATGAGTGGATGACATCTGTTCCAACGGCGAGCCGACACGTGTTCCCTCCAGCCAATGATGATTTTACACGTGGAAAATCCCCATTGGTCGGGGCTGTTAACGGGTTATCGGATCCAAAACCGGACTCGATAGCTTAACGACATTCCATTATGGTGGATGCCATGTGTCGGTCACCCTTGACGACAGCACTTCTGTGACGCACGATTTATCGTCATGGAAGTGGACACTTCCGTGATGATAATTTTGGTAATGTCATGGAACACTTCTACGACAGCACAGGTATGACTATCTTGATTCTGTCATAAAATTTTCATGGATGTACATGCATGACAGAAAATGTGACCTACTATGACAAACACGTATCATCACGGAAGTGTATTATTTTGTAGTGCATGGCGCGGTTTGACAAGGTGCGGCAATCGAGGAAGCGAGCACGCGTTGAACCGAGCACGCAACGGCATCCAAAGTGTGTCGACTAGCACATTGGCGTCATGCACACGCGTGGTCACCGCGGGAACTCTGGCATAGAGCCACGACTTGCCATAAATTCATGCCTGGCGTGTAGTCCTTAGTGGTTTGGGTCATTCCAACACTTTGACTTGAGTCCAGAGGCTGTAGGTGCGTGGTTTACTTCATGGTAAGTTTCTAGAGAGTAACTTGTGGAGTTAACTATGAGTGATCCAGTAAGAGTTGAGTGTTGAGGTTTGGGGTTTAGCAATCATTAGGAAGGTAATGATGCTCAAGAAAAAACAGCCTCAAAGGATCAAGGAAAATTATACTTGCTGTAGAAATTGGCTTTTCTGACCAGAACAGAAAAGATTTTCTGTAGCAAAAATATTCCAAAAAGTGATGCAATATTTTTTCTCAGGAAGGTGCCCTAGGGTTCAAAGAATATTTGGGAATTTTCTTAGATTTTTGTGGGCAAATAAAATGGGGGTTGCTTTGGAGCATATGTTGCTGAATAGGGTTTTAGAAGAGAAAATGAATATTTTTCATTTAAGAAAAATATTCCTATGATTATTTTGGGATTAATCAGAGAAGAAATTGTGGCTTGGGGAGAGGTGAACCACTTGGGTGAAAATCAAGGGTATGCCCCAGTGTTTAAATCCAACTGAAATGATTCAAAAACGCAAATTCAAATAAAAAGGCAATCAAAATCAGAAAAAGAAGAGGGGGCAAAAACCAGGCTGTCACAGGCAGGAGCACCCCAAAGCACATCAATTGTTCTCTTAGCTATGTGTGGTGCCCCCCTCCACAGTTACGAAGCCCTGCGCTGATCACATCACCATCACCGTCACCATGCCCTCATGCTGACGAAACTCTCCCTCGACACTTTTCTGGATCAAGAGTTCGAGGGACGTCATTGAGCTGAACGTGTGCATAACTCGAAGGTGCCATATGTTCGGTGCTTGATCGGTTAGATTGTGAAGACGTTCGACTACATCAACCACGTTAAGCTAACGCTTCCGCTTTCGGTCTACGAGGGTACGTGGACACACTCTCCCCCTCTCATTGGTATGCATCTCCTATATAGATCTTGCGTGATTGTAGGAATTTTTTTGAAATTGCATGCTACGTTCCCTAACAGCGGTATCATGTTAACAAGAGAAAGAAGCACCTTATTATGATGCTTCCTTAATAAGAGAGAAAATTTTCTTAGATGAATGTAGAAATTTTTCCTAAGGAATTCCAAGCGATCATTGCTACGCTTCCAATTCCTTAGTAACAGAGAAAATTTTATGTGATGAACTACTTTCCAATCAAGTGAACCTTAATAATCCTTTGATGTACACATGATTTAGTCAACATCATATAACAAGGACTAAGGAATTTTTTTGAAATTGCATGCTGCGTTATCCAACGGAAGCAAGTGGGGGGGGGGGGTAATAAAAGCTTTATATTACAAGCCCGGGGCCTCGAGGGATCGAATACATAAGCTCGACACACAAGCGTCAACGGAAGTAACAATATCTGAGTACAGGCATAAATAAACAAGACTGCCTTAAGAAGGCAAGCACAAAAGCAACAACAATCGAAAAGGCATGGCCTCCTGCCTGGGACCTCCTAACTACTCTTGGCCATCGACGGTGATAGCAACTGGCTCTCGGGATCCACCACCTGATCGCACCAACCGGGTATAGGGGAAAATAGGTAGCAAAGCAACCATGAGTGCTCATCCAAAGTACACGCAAGACTTACATCAGATCTATACTAAATATGCATCAGTATCAAAGGAGTGAGCTATAACTGTGGACTAAACTGTAGAATGCCGGAGGAGAAGGGAAAGTCTAGCCTATTGAAGACTAGCATCTTCAAGCATCTTGCGGCATTCAGAAGAGTACAAAATAGCATTTTATAATTAACAAGCATGTTATAGCATTAATGCCCAGAGATCCTTTCTCGACTCCCTGCGAGAAAGCAATCCCGGAGCCAACATATCCATCACATATCTCAAGATTCCATTTCTAGTTGTAATAGATCAGGATACAACTCCGAGCATCCATTACCGTGGACACGGCTATTCGAATAGATAAGCTTCCTTGCAGGGGTGCACCACATTTCCCAACATGCTTGATTACTCTGGCTAGACACACTTTCTTGGGTCATGCCCGACCTCAAAGCATCAACACATCATAGTCCTACCTAGGCTCCACAGAGAGGTCCCCACCGGTCTACATCCTAAGCGCTCGAGGGTCTTGGGCCCATCGCCCATTGAACTTCGGGTCGTTATGCGACGAGACGGGACGAGCACCACCTCATTCTGTATGGCACTGGCCCGACAGGCCCACAATGCTGAATTGGACATCTGACAGAGCTTTCGGAAGAAACGTACGATGCCGAGTGCCCATAACTGTTCCCGTGTGGCGGTTAGTGCATTAAAAAATATAGGCCAGTGGCCAACTCAGAACAATTACCCAAACCCTTAGTGTATTGGGAGCTCGCGGAGACGAACACAGACTCATGATCATGTGACCCCGTCGCCCCGTCTCGAGGAAATACGACAAGGGCCAGGCCCAACCCTCTCACCGAGGCGGTCTACCTGCCCGGCCGTGCCTCGTAATTATCTCGGTGGTACCCTCTAGGTCAACCCGACATGAGTAACTCTCGTGGGTACCTCTCGGGACCAACCCAACTTCAACAATAGTCTCAAGTAAAGTCCAGGTAACCGTGTGTCCATAACATCGAGGGGGAATCCGAGGAATCACCCTCGATGGAATCCACTTGATGTAATCATCAAGGTGAACTTAGGAGGAATCACCCTCAAGGTTCACACTTGAGGTGCTGCACGATTGAATCGTATCGGGAGTGGTGAAGGAAGAATCACCCTCGATGACCACGACCAAATAGCTACACTACAGTGTTATCATCAAGAGTGCATTACGAGGTATCACCCTCGGCACTCGATAGTAGCTCTGCAGAGTCGAGCAACAAAGAGGGTGTGATGTGATGTGTCGGGCTCTGGACGTGGATCATGTTGATCGAGTCATCGGTCATCAAGCCGGGGCAACTGGGACAAGGTGAGAGGTGACTAATGGATCACCATCCAACCTATACTAAGTAGTTTAGGATAAGAAGGTAAGGTACGACAGCAAGTTACAAAAGCAGGCTATTCATCAGATATAGGAGCAATCAAATACAGTAGCAAAATCTAATGCAAACATGAGAGAGAATGGAATGGGCGATATCAGAATGATCAAGGGGGATTTTCTTGCCTGGAAGCTCTGCTGAAAAGGAAGGAGGGTCATCGGTGACATAGTCGATCACAGTGGCATCAACAGCGGTCTCGGGGTCCACCGGAGAGAAGAGGGGAGAGAAATAGCAAATATAAAGGAAATATATGCATGACATGACAACAGGCAGAGCTAGGGGTGCTCTAACGCACTGCTACATGATACCGGCGAAGGGGGAAACATCCATGAATGTTTTCCCGAAGTTTGGCATTTACAGACAGATGAAACAAAGGGGACGGTTCCAGGTTCGCTATTCTAGGGACATGTGATAGATGAACCGAAGGCATATTCTAAATCTTCATGTTTTTCTGATCGATTTTCATATATAAATTATTTTCATCCGAGTTACAGATTATTTTATATTAACTTCCAATGTTTTATTGATTTTCTGGAATTCCTAGAATATAATTAAAACGAATTATGCATGGTAGATACTTTTCTCACTAAATAGTGGGCTAGCCACTAAGGCTGACAGTGGGTCAGGGTTGCCTAGTCAACAACCCAGTCATCATTGACTGGGTCAACGTCTAACCAGTCAAACTGGCAGGAGGGGTCCACCAGTGATTGACACATTCATTAAATGGATGGATTAAATAGTTTAGTTAAAAGATGGGCCCTGATAACTGATAACCCACAAGTATAGAGGATCAGTTGTAGCCTCTCTCAATAAGTAAGAGTGTCAAACCCAACGAGGAGCTAAAGGTAGAACAAATATTCCCTCAAGTTCTATTGACCACCGATACAACTCTACGCATGCTTAACGTTCGCTTTACCTAGAACAAGTATGAAACTAGAAGTACTTTGTAGGTGTTGTAGGCTAGGTTTGCAAGATAGTAAAGAGCATGTAAATAAAAGGTAGGGGCTGCTTAGATAAAGAAACAACTAAGTTAGTTTTAGTAGCTTTTTGTCACGAGGAAGTTATTTGTCCCTAGGCAATCGATAACTAGACCGGTAATCATTTCAATTTCATATGAGGGAGAGGCATAAGCTAACATACTTTCTCTTCTTGGATCATATGCACTTATGATTGGAACTCTAGCAAGCATCCGCAACTACTAAAGATCATTAAGGTAAAACCCCACCATAGCATTAAAGTATCAAGTCCTTTTTATTCCCACACGCCATAACACACTTATCCGTGTTTGTGTTTCTATCACTCACGCAACACAGACAATAGGACATCACCAATAATAAAACATGCAACTCAAAACAATCATGATCATCATTGGGAAATAATATATAGCATTGAGCACCATGTTTAAGTAGAGATTACAGCAGGGAGAAGAGGTGTTACACCGCTGCATAGAGGGGGAGAGAGTTGGTGATAATTGTTTCTACCTCTTGAGCATGCGTTAGTTTTCCCTTAAAGAGGAAAGGGTGATACAACAAAGTAGCACAAGTATTTCCCTCAGTTTTTGAGAACCAAGGTATCAATCCAGTAGGAGACAACGCACAAGTCACCTAGTACCTGCACAAACAATCAATAACCCCGCAACCAATGCGATAAAGGGGTTGTCAATCCCTTCACGATCACTCACAAAAGTGAGATCTGATAGAGATAGTAAAGTAAATATTTTTGATATTTTTGTTGTATAGATTGGAAAGTAAAGATTGCAAAATAGTAAAAGAGATGCGATGTAAATAAAAGAGATGCAATATAATAAGAAAGAGACCCGGGGCCATAGGTTTCACTAGTGGCTTCTCTCAAGATAGCATGTATTACGGTGGGTGAACATATTACTGTCGAGCAATTGATAGAAAAGTGCATAGTTATGAGAATATCTAGGCAATGATCATGAATATAGGCATCACATCCGTGTCAAGTAGAGCGAAACAATTCTACATCTACTACTATTACTCCACACATCGACCGCTATCCAGCATGCATCTAGAGTATTAAGTTCATGAGAACAGAGTAAAGCTTTAAGCAAGATGACATGATGTAGAGGGATAAACTCAAGCAATATGATATAAACCCCATCTTTTTATCCTCAATGGCAACAATACAATACGCGCCTTCCTGCCCCTACTGTCACTGGAAAAGGACACCGCAAGATTGAACCCAAAGCTAAGCACTTCTCCCATTGCAAGAAAGATCAATCTAGTAGGCCAAACTAAACCGATAATTCAAAGAGACTTGCAAAGATATCATATCATGCATATAAGAATTCAGAGAAGAACCAAATAATATTCATAGATAATCGTCTTCATAAACCCACAATTCATCGGATCTTGGCAAACACACCGCAAAAGAGTATTGCATCGAACAGATCTCCAAGAACATCGAGGAGAACTTTGTATTGAGAATCAAAGAGAGAGAAGAAGCCATCTAGCTAATAAATATAGACCCGAAGGTCTGTGCTAAACTACTCACGCTTCATCGGAGAGGCTATGGTGTTGATGTAGAAGCCCTCCATGATCGATTCCCCCTTCGGCAGATCGCCGGAAAAGGCCCCAAGATGGGATCTCACGGGTACAGAAGGTTGCGGCGGTGGAAAAGTGGTTTCGTGGATCTCTGTGATCGATCTAGGGTATAAGAGTATATATAGGTGGAAGAAGTACGTCGGTGGAGTTGCGTGGGGCCCACGAGGGTGGGGGGCACGCCTACCCCCTGGGCGCGCCCTCCTACCTCTTGGCCGCCTCACGGAGTTCCAGACTTCAACTCCAAGTCTTCTAGTTTGCTTTCGGTCCAGGGAAGATCATCGCGAATGTTTCATTCCGTTTGGATTCCATTTGGTATTCCTTTTCTGCGAAACTCTAAAATAGGCAAAAACAAAAATGGGCATTGCGCCTCCGGTTAATAGGTTAGTCCCCAAAATAATATAAAAGAGCATATTAAAGCCCATTAAACATCCAAAATAGATAATATAATAGCATGGAACAATCAGAAATTATAGATACATTGGAGATGTATCAAGCATCCCCAAGCTTAATTCCTGCTCGTCCTCGAGTACGTAAATGATAAAAATAGAATTTTTGATGTGGAATGCTGCCTAACATAGTTATCAATGTAATTTTGTTTATTGTGGCATGAATGTTTAGATCCAAAAGATTCAAGAAAAAAGTTTAATACAGACATAAAAATAATAATACTTCAAGCATACTAACAAAGTAATCATGTCTTCTCAAAATGACATGGCCAAAGAAAGCTATCCCTACAAAATCATATAGTCTGGATATGCTCTATCTTCATCACACAAAATATTTAAATCATGCACAACCTCGATGACAAGCCAAGAAATTGTTTCATACTTTTGATGTTCTCAAACTTTTTCAATATTTACGCAATACTTGAGCCTGAGCCATGGATATAACACTATAGGTGGAATAGAGTGGTGGTTGTGGAGAAGACAAAAAGGAGAAGATAGTCTCACATCAACTAGGCGTATCAACGGGCTATGGAGATGCCCATCAATAGATATCAATTTGAGTGAGTAGGGATTACCATGCAACGGATGCACTAGAGCTATAAGTGTATGAAACCTTAAAAAGAAACTAAGTGGGTGTGCATCCAACTCGCTTGCTCATGAAGACCTAGGGCATTTTGAGGAAGCCCATCATTGGAATATACAAGCCAAGTTCTACAATGTAAAATTCCCACTAGTATATGCAAGTGACAACATAGGAGACTCTCTATCATGAAGAACATGGTGATACTTTGAAGCACAAGTGTGGAAAAAGGATAGTAGCATTGTCCCTTCTCTCTTTTTCTCTCATTTTTTATTTGGGCCTTTCTCTTTTTTTATGGCCTCCTTTTTTTCTTTTTTTTCGTCCGGAGTCTCATCTGACTTGTGGGGGAATCATAGTCTCCATCATCCTTTCCTCACTGGGACAATGCTCTAATGATGATGATCATCACACTTTTCTTTACTTACAACTCAAGAATTACAACTCGATACTTAGAACAAAATATGACTCTATGTGAATGCCTCCGGTGGTGTACCGGGATGTGCAATGAATCAAGAGTGACATGTATGAAAAATTATGAGCGGTGGATTTTCCATAAATACGATGTCAACTACATGATCATGCAAAGCAATATGACAATGATGAAACATGTCATAATAAATGAAACGGTGGAAAGTTGCATGGCAATATATCTCGGAATGGCTATGGAAATGCCATAATAGGTAGGTATGGTGGTTGTTTTGAGGAAGGTAAATGGTGGGTTTATGGTACCGGCGAAATTTGCGCGGTACTAGAGATGCTACCAATGATGGAAGGGTGAGAGTGTGTACAATCCATGGACTTAACATTAGTCATAAAGAGCTCACATACTTATTGCAAAAGTCTATTAGTTATCAAAACGAAGTATTACGCGCATGCTCCTAGGGGGATAGATTGGTAGGAAAATACCATCGCTCATCCCCGACCGCCACTCATAAGGAAGACAATCAAAAAATAAATCATGATTCGACTTCATCACATAACGGTTCACCATACGTGCATGCTACGGGAATCACAAACTTTAACACAAGTATCTCTCAAATTCAAAACTACTCAACTAGCATGACTCCAATATCACCATATTCATATCTCAAAACAATCATAAAGTATCAAACTTCTCATAGTATTCAATGCACTTTATATGAAAGTTTTTATTATACCCATCTTGGATGCCTATCATATTAGGACTAATTTTATAGCCAAAGCAAATTACCATGCTGTTATAAAAGACTATCAAAATAATATAAGTGAAGCATGAGAGATCAATAATTTCTATAAAATAAAACCACCATCGTGCTCTAAAAAGATATAAGTGAAGCACTAGAGCAAAATTATCTAGCTCAAAAGATATAAGTGAAGCAGATAGAGTATTCTAATAAATTCTGATTCATGCGTGTCTCTCTCAAAAGGTGTGTACAGCAAGGATGATTGTGGTAAACTAAAAGGCAAAGACTCAAATCATACAAGACTCTCCAAGCAAAACACATATCATGTGGCGAATAAAAATATAGCCTCAAGTAAAGTTACCGATAGATGAAGACGAAAGAGGGGATTCCTTGCGGGGCATCCCCAAGCTTAGGCTTTTGGTTGTCCTTGAATTTTACCTTGGGGTGCCTTGGGCATCCCCAATCTTAGGATCTTACCACTCCTTGTTCCAAAATCCATCAAATCTTTACCCAAAAAGTTGAAAACTTCACAACACAAAACTCAACAGAAAATCACATGAGCTCCGTTAGTATAAGAAAATAAACCACCACTTTAAGGTACTATAATTAACTCATTCTTTATTTATATTGGTGTCAAACCTACTGTATTCCAACTTCTCTATGGTTCATGCCCCCGATACTAGCCATAGTTGCATCAAAATAAGCAAACAACACGCAAAAAAAGAATCTGTCAAAATTAGAACAGTCTGTAGCAATCTGTAGGTTTCGTATACTTCTGTAACTCCAAAAATTCTGAAATATTAGGACGAACAGAACAATTTGTATATTGATCTACTGCAGTTGGAATTGGTATTTTATCTCTCTGTGGTAAAAAATGAAAATTATTTTTTTGAGCGCATACTTTCTGTTTTTATCAGCAAGATCAAACAACTATCACCCAAGAAGATCCTAAAGGCATTACTTGGCACAAACACTAATTAAAACATAAAAAACACAATCATAACAGAGACTAGACGAATTATTTATTACTAAACAGGAGCATAAAGCAAATAACAAAAATAAATATTGGGTTGCCTCCCAACAAGCGCTATCGTTTAACACCCCTAGTTAGGCATACAAACAAGAATAGATCTAGGTATTGTCATCCTTGGTATGCAATCCATAAGTGGCTCTCATAATAGATTCATAATGCAATTTAATTTTCTTCCTAGGAAAGTGTTCCATGCATTTCTTAACGGAAATTGGAATCTAATATTTTCTTCTTTCATGTCTATAAATGCACCAATCGTTCTAAGGAAAGGCCTGCCAAGAATAATAGGACATGTAGGATTGAAATCTATATCAAGAACTATGAAATCTACGGGCACATAATTCCTATTTGAAACAATAAGAACATCATTAATTCTTCCCATAGGTTTCTTAATGGTGGAATCCGCGCAAATTTAAAGAACAATCATCAAATTCACAGAAACCTAGTACATCACAGAAAGTTTTTGGAATCATGGAAACACTAGCACCCAAATCACAAAAAGCATAGCATTCATAATCTTTAATATTAATTTTAATAGTGTGTTCCCACTCATCATAAAGTTTTCTAGGGATAGAAACTTCTAGTTCAAGCTTTTCTTCATGGGATTGCATTAAAGCATCAACGATATGTTTAGTAAAAGCTTTATTTTGATCATAAGCATGATGAGAATTTAACACGTATTGCAATAAGGAAATACAATCTATCAAAGAGAAATTATGATAATTAAATTCCTTGAAATTCAAAATAGTGGGTTCATTGCTATGTAAAGCTTTGACCTCTTCAATCCCACTTTCATTAATTTTAGCATCAAGATGTAAAAACTCCGAATCATTGGGATGCCTTTTAACTAAAGTTGACTCATCTAGAATCCCATCTTTATCAAGATTCATATTGAAAACAAAGATTTAATTGGAGTCACATCAATAACTTTTAGATCTTCATCATTATTATCATGAAAACTATAAGAACACACTTTCACAAAGCAATCTTTTTTAGCATGCATCCTAGCGGTTCTTTCTTTGCATTCATAAATGGAAAGTCTCATGGCTTTGAGAGACTCACTGATGTCATGCTTAGGTGGAATAGATCTAAGTTTCAAAGAATCAACATCAAGAGAAATTGTATCCACGTTCCTAGCCAACTCATCAATCTTAAGCAATTTTTCTTCAACCAAAGCATCGAGATTCTTTTGCGAACTCATAAATTATTTAACACTAATATCAAAAGTAGAGGTCATATTATTAAAATTTCCATAAGAGTTGTTGTAGGAATTACTAGGAAACGGCCTAGAATTAAAATTTCCTCTATACGCGTTGTTACTAAAATTGTTACTACCAACAAAATTCACATACATAGATTCATTATTATTCTCAATCAAAGTGGACAAAGGCATATCATTAGGATTGGAAGAAACACTTCTATTAGCAAACAATTTCATAAGTTCATCCATCTTTCCACTCGAAACATTAATCTCTTTAATCGCATGAACTTTCTTACTAGTAGATCTTTCGGTGTGCCATTGAGAATAATTAACCATAATATTGTCTAGGAGTTTAGTAGCTTCTCCTAAAGTGATTTCCATAAAAGTGCCTCCCGCGGCCGAATCTAGAAGGTTTCTAGAAGCAAAATTCAATCCGGCATAATTTTTTTGTATAATCATCCACAAATTCAAACCATGCGTAGGGCAATTACGAATCATTAATTTCATCCTCTCCCAAGCTTGTGCAACATGCTCATGATCAAGTTGCTTAAAATTCATAATATCGTTCCTAAGATAGATGATCTTAGCGGGAGGAAAATACTTAGAGATAAAAGCATCTTTGCACTTATTCCATGAATCAATACTATTTTTAGGCAAAGAAGAGAACCAAGTTTTAGCACGATCTCTAAGTGAAAATGGAAATAGCTTCAATTTAACAATATCATTATCCACATCTTTCTTATTTTGCATATCACATAAATCAACAAGGTTGTTTAGATGGGTAGCGGCATCTTCACTATGAAGGCCAGAAAATTGATCTTTCATGACCAGATTCAACAAAGCGGTATTAATTTCACAAGATTCAGCATTGTTGTTGGAGCAATCAGAGTGCTCATAAAATCATTATTGTTGGTATTGGGAAAGTCACACAATTTGGTATTATCTTGAGCCATCATGACAAATAATCAATCCAACACACAAGCACACAAGAAGCAAGCAAAAAGAGACGAACGAAAAAGGGGCGAAGAAAAGGCAAAGGTTTTCAAAAATAGTTTTAGAAGTGGGGGAGAGGAAAATGAGAGGCGAATGGCAAATAACGTAATGCAAGGGAGAAGAGTTTATGATGGGTACTTGGTATGTCTTGACTTGGCGTAGATCTCCCTGGCAACAACGCCAGAAATCCTTCTTGCTACCTCTTAAGCATGCGTTGGTTTTCCCTTGAAGAGGAAAGGGTGATGCAGCAAAGTAGCGTAAGTATTCCCCTTAGTTTTTGAGGACCAATGTATCAATCCAGTAGGAGATAACGCACAAGTCACCTAGTACCTGCACAAACAATCAAGAACCTTGCAACCAACGCGATGAAGGGGTTTTCAATCCCTTCACGGTCACTCACAAAAGTGAGATCCGATAGAGATAGTAAAGTAAATATTTTTGGTTTTTTTCTTGTATAGATTGAAAAGTAAATATTGCAAAATAGTAAATGAGATGCGATGTAAAAAAAAGAGATGCAATATAATAAGAAAGAGACCCGGGGACCATAGGTTTCACTAGTGGCTTCTCTCAAGATAGCATGTATTATGGTGGGTGAACAAATTACTGTCGAGCAATTGATAGAAAAGTGCATAGTTATGAGAATATCTAGGCAATGACCATGAATATAGGCATCACATCCATGTCAAATAGATCGAAACAATCTGCATCTACTACTATTACTCCACACATCAACTGCTATCCAGCATGCATATAGAGTATTAAGTTCATGAGAACAGAGTAACGCTTTAAGCAAGGTGACATGATGTAGAGGGATAAACTCAAGCAATATGATATAAACCCCATCTTTTTATCCTCGATGGCAACAATACAATAAATGCCTTGCTGCTCCTATTGTCACTGGGAAAGTACACCGCAAGATTGAACCCAAAGCTAAGCACTTCTCCCATTGCAAGAAAGATCAATCTAGTAGGCCAAACTAAACCGATAATTTGAAGAGACTTGCAAAGATATCAAATCATGCATATAAGAATTCAGAGAAGAACCAAATAATATTCATAGATAATCTTGTTCATAAACCCACAATTCACCGGATCTCGGCAAACACACCGCAAAAGAGTATTACATCGAATAGATCTCCAAGAACATCGAGGAGAACTTTGTATTGAGAATCAAAGACAGAGAAGAAGCCATCTAGCTAATAACTATGGACTCGAAGGTCTGTGGTAAGCTACTCACGCTTCATCGGAGAGGCTATGGTGATGATGTAGAAGCCCTCTGTGATTGATTCCCCCTCCGGCAGATCGCCAGAAAAGGCCCCAAGATGGGATCTCACGGGTACAGAAGGTTGCGGTGGTGGAAAAGTGGTTTTGTGGCTCTCTGTGATCGATCTAGGGTATAAGAGTATATATAGGCGGAAGAAGTACGTCGGTGGAGTTACGTGGGGCCCACGAGGGTGGGGGCGCGCCTACCCCCCTAGGCGTGCCCTCCTGCCTCGTGGCCGCCTCATGGAGTTCCAGACTTCAACTCCAAGTCTCCTGGTTTGCTTTCGGTCCAAGAACGATCATCGCGAAGGTTTCATTCCATTTGGATTCCATTTGTTATTCCTTTTCTGTTAAACTCTTGTAGCGACCCGACCTCGGACGGTCAAGTCTCTGTGCTTAAGAGTCATCCCTGGATCGGTATGCTGACACACAATACTCGAGGATTTATAACAGAGGTAAATCACATGTATAAAGTAACATAAATACTATTACCCCAATCCAAATAGAGGAAGTAACAACAAGGTTGTGGATTCCATCAACACCAACGGCAAAGTTGAGGTAGAAATCGTAACCCTAACGTATCACTTACTCGTCGTAAGAATCATGCAACATGAGACATTGCAGCCACAAAGGGTCAGCACATTGAATGTACTGGCAAATTCACACCATAGGATAATGATGAATAATAGCTATCACAGCATGCATATTTGGCTGGTGGAGGCTCTAAGTTTATTTTTGCATAAAGCTAATTTTTCCCTACAATAAAGGAATATATTTTATTTAACTACCAAGTTGGTTGAAAACATTGAGAATGGTAACCCCATCTCAATCCCACATTAAAATAATCATCAACCCAACAAATTAATTAGATTAGAGTGATGAGATCAACACGATAATTCAAGAACCAGATACACAAGATGTCCATAACCGGGGACACGGCTAATCATGATTACTTTGTACACTCTGCAGAGGTTTGCGCACTTTTCCCCACAAGGCATGATCTCCTGCGTTGTATTTCTCGCACTGCATGGTGTTTGAGGAACGGATGACCGAGGCACAGTCTTTCCGAAGAGGTCCCCTTAACCGATAGATAGGCCGGTACACCTACAATCCCCTACATCGTCTAGCCCATCATGGAAAGGATACCCACAACTTACTCAACTATGCCAGAGCCCATAATGTCTTGTGGCTGCACACGAAAGTTTCCAGCATGAATAATCTTATGATCCCTTTGAGCCTGGGTGGAAAACCATAGGATGATCACACAGTAACCTCGGGATCTCCTAGGACAACACTGGTAAGTCCCCAGGTGTCCGGGAAAGTCCACTGGTATATCCCCAGGGTGCCCCAACCAATCCACCCAGATGTGTATTAAAGTAGCCACCTTAAGTTAAACCTTAGTTAACAATAACTCTCACATCTTTCGAATTCTCTCAAAATCAAACCACGTCTACGGGCATAGCATAGCAGTAAGCGTAACCTAGAAGGAACTCCCAAGGTTTGAATGCAGGACAATAGGTTCCTACCTCAACAACTACTTCCCAATACCCACATGTTATCAAATCCTAACCATGCAATGTTTGAGGATTGAAACTAATGCATAAAACTGGGTAAAAGGAATATGATCAAAGTGTGAACTTGCCTTGTACAGTTGATGAAGATGATTCACACTCATAAATCCTGATAGTTCTACTCGTCACACTTCGATCAATCTATCAAAAGCAAGCAATAGTAACCACACATAAGCAATCATGCAAAACAATCAAAGAAAAAAATCTCAGAAAACTTCGAAAACAGGCAATTTACTCTTGCAACATAAAACAATTTCTAACAGTACCAAAATTAAGTGAATTTGGCCTTATCAGAAAGTTTAGGTCAAGAGCTTCGATTTGCAGAAAGAATCAACTCAAACGGAGTTATAAAACTCAAGTTACGATCAAATGAAGTTCAAATACAAATCTGTTTGAATTAAAATTTTAAGACTTTCAAAAATATGTTTAAGTTGTTTTACTGGATAGAGGAGATCATAACGAAGAAGTGGGCGTTGGTTTCGTTGGATTTGGACCAATGAGCAAAAAGTTGTGATAGATTGAAGATGAGGGACTAATCTGTGAATAAAATATTCACGGATGGGTCCCTAGCCAAAAAATAAAAATAAAAAGGAAAATTCTACCGAACGAACGTTCGCTACCGAACGCTAACGAATGAAATCGTTCACTGCAAAGACTAAAACAACAAACGTTCACTACTTAAAGAAAAATCATTTGAAAAAAATAACTAAACCTAATATCATCCCTAGATCTAGGATCGGACGGACGTGACGGAGAGACGGCTTACCGCGGCGGTTGACGGTGCCGGCGGTGAGGAAGACGGTGGCGGCGGCTTCGGCCTCGGACGGGGATGGCTGATCCGGGGTCGGCAGCTACGGGCGGAGGCACGGGGAAGTGCGGCGCGAGACGGCGGACCCGATGGCGAGGGCGCGTTGGTCGAGAGCGGCGGTGGAGCGCGGGCAGTGCGGCAGATCTCCGGCGAAGCTCGGAACTCGGACGAGATGGGGAAAGGAGAGAGAGGGGCTGGGGTGCCCGAATTTATAGGAAGGAGGGGCGGCGCGAAGCTTGGAGGAGGGGCAACGGAGAGGCGGCGTCCGGGGAGTCCGGAGGCGGCACGGATGCCGAGGCGACGACGGCGTGCGGCGGTAGGTCTCCTGCTCGGGAGCGAGACGGCGCGCGGGACTGGGCCGTGGCCTGGCCCGTTTGGCTGGCCGACCCAGTTCGTTAGAGGAGTTTTTTTAATAAAACATTTTTTCTAGAAAACAAAAATAAAACCAGATAAAACAAAAATATACTATAGGCATATAATATATCAAAACTTTCAGAAAAAGATTTTCTACGACTTGAACATTTTTCTAAAGTCAAGTAAAATCCACACAAATTTAAATAAAGCAAAGAGTGCTACTGTTGCAATGAAACCTCATAAAAATCATTTTAAAATACCAAAATGATTTCAAATTTATTTCTCTCCAATTTTCTACTGTAGGGAATCATGTTACCCTATTTTCCATATATTTTATTTTTGGAGAAAAAAATAATTTGAATAAAACCCAAATAACTCCAAATTGAAAATAATTTCAAAAGGACTTTA